>NW_006921702.1:9635794-9637737 GCF_000298275.1 Orycteropus afer afer | reverse complement strand
GTTCCCATGGTGGGATCAGATGACTGTGTTCTGAGTGGCCAGTCTGCCCATGGGGAGTTCCCCTAGGGTGTGGCCTGCTTCCAAGATAACCAGGGACATTCTGGAAAGAGACACATTCTTTGAGCGATTGGAACCCTGGTGTGCGGACTACAGACTTCCGTGAGTGAGCAGCCCACCGCTCGGCCTGAAGATCTTAGATTCTTCTTTTGTTGGAGTCAACAACCAGTGTACTGCCTGCTAGCCTTGAATTTCTCATCCCCCTGTGCTTACGGAAGCTAAAGCTGCCTCCAGCTCATCTCCTCCAGAGACTTGGACTTGTTGGCTTGGACTTGTCTGCTTCTATACACTTGTAAGCCATTTTCCTAAGATAAATTTCTCGCTCGCTCTCTCTCTCTAAATATATATATATATATATACACTTTGCTGGTTTTTGTGTTTCTCTAGAGAACCCAATCTAACACAGTGAGGTTAAAATATTTTGAGAGTAAATGAGAGCAAAAGATTGATATGTACAATAATTTAGGAGACAGGTGGGAGAAATGACATAAGATATTTTCTCTGTGGCTTTGAGGTCTTGTCTGGAGCAACAGGAGAAAGATAAATAAGTAGATTTGGGCTCAACATAATTTTTCATCAGTTAGAGCTGCCCAAAATTGTAATATTGGGTCTTACATGGCCACATTCCTTGCTATTCATAAGGTTTTCCCTGGCCAGTTCTTTGAGAAGTGGATGGCCTCTTCCTTCTTATGAATAACAAAGAAACACTGTCTGATACATTACCATGCAACCTTACGAATAATCTGGTTAGCTTAGAAGCCTGTCAAAATAGGACTGGAAAGGAGCTGCATCATCAGAGTAAATCCATCCTTACTGATATGGATAAGGTAAAGCTTTTGAGACCTCCATTTGCTGATGTGGCACCATTCAAATTGAGGAGAAACAGCCACAGACATCCATTAATCATCGGAACATGGAATGTATGAAGCATGAATCTAGGAAAATTTGAAGTTGTCAAAAATGAAATGGAATGCATAAAGATTGATATCTTCAGCATTAGTAAGCTGAAATAGACTAGTTTTGGCCATTTTGAATCAGACAACCATATGATCTACTATTCCGGGAATGACAATTTGAAGAGGAATGGCATGGCATTCATTATCACAAAGGATGTTTCAAGATCTGTCCTGTAGTACTATGCTGTCAGTAATAGGATAATATCTATATGCCTACAAGGAAAACCTGTTAATACGACTATTATTCAAATTTATTCCCCAAACACCAAAGCCAAAGATGAGGAAACTGAAGATTTTTATCAACTTCTGCAGTCTGAAATTGACCGAACATGCAATCAGCATGTGTTATCACTGGTGACTGGAATGCAAAAATTGGAAACAAAGAAGAATCACCTGTAGTTGGAAAATTTGGCCTTCATGACCGAAATAATGCTGGAACTCTCATTGTAGAATTTTGCAAGACCAATGCCTTATTCATTGCAAACACCTTTTTTCAACAACACAAATGGCACCTCTACACGTGGACTTCACCAGATGGAACACAAAGGAATCAGATTGACTACATCTGTGACAAGAGGCAGTGGAAAAGCTCAATATCTTCAGCCAAAACTAGGCCAGGAGCTGATTGTAAAACAGACCATCAACTGATCATGTGCAAGTTCAACTTGAAGTTAAAGACAATTAAAACAAGTTCAAGAGAGCCAAAATATGATCTTGAATATATCCTTTTTGAATTTAGAGATCATCTAAAGAATAGATTTGATGCATTGAACACCAACGACTGAAACCCAGAAGAATTATGGGAGGATATCAAGAACATTATACATGAAGAAAGCAAGAGATCACTAAAAAGATGAGAAAAAAAGAGAAGACCAAAATGGATGACAGAAATGATTCTGAAACTTGCACTTGAGCAGAGAGTAGCTAAAG
>NW_006921702.1:9620202-9634495 GCF_000298275.1 Orycteropus afer afer | reverse complement strand
GGAAGCAGCAGTCAGGACATTAGACGACATGTAGCATTGGGAAAGTCAACTGCAAAGGAACTGTATCAAGTGCTGAGGAGCAAGGATATCTTTTTGAGGACTAAGGTGTGCCTGACACAAGCCATGATATTTCCAAACACCTCGTATACATGTGAGAGCTGGACAATGAATAAGGAAGGACATAAGAAAAAAAAAACTTATTTACAAAGCAAATAAATTCTAATTTTGGACTAAATTCTAGAGGGTGAGTATGATGACTATGTGACCATTCTTGTTAACCAAAAAGTACATGTCCTTCCATTTGTAAACTTTTTTCTTGACTTTTTATAATAATGGACTCATACAATACTTTTTCTTCTATGATTGACTTATTTCACTCAGCATAATGTCCTCCAATATCATCCATGTTATGAGGTGTTCCAGAATTCTTCAGAATTCTCTAATGTTGCATGGTATTCCATTCTGTGCGTGGAACATAGTTTGGTTATCCCTTCATCTGTTTATGAAAACTTAGGATGTTGCTGTATCTTTGGTATTGGGAATAGTGCTACTATGTATATGGGTGTGCATACTTCTATTTGTGTTGCTGCTCTAACTTCTTTAGAATATATAACTAGTAGTGAGGTTGTTGGATTAAATTTTATTTATACTTCCAACTTTGTAAGGAAGTGCTATTCCATTTTCCACTGTGGTTGTACCATTTTACAATCCCACCAGGAGTGTATGAAAGGTCCAATCTCTCCTCACCATCTTAGGCATTTCTTGTTTTCTATCTTTCTGAATTTGCTATCACTGTTATGATCACATGATACCTCACTGTAGTTTTGATTGGCATCTCTCTAATGACTAATGATTGCAAGCATTTTTCATGTGTTTGTTAGCTGCCTGAATATATTCTTTGGTGAAATGAGTAGAAACAGATGCAAACATCCATTAATAGTTGAAATATGGAATATATGAAGTATGAATCTAGGAAAACTGGAAATTGTCAAAAATGAAGTGGAATGCATAAAGCTCAATATTCTAAGCATTAGTGAGATGAAATGGACTGGTTTTGGCCATTTTGAATCAGACAACCATATGATGTACTGTGCCAGGAATGACAAATTGAAGAGAAATGCTGTGGCATTCATAGTCACAAAGAGTGTTTCAAGATCTGTCCTGAAGTGCAATGCTGTCAGTGACAGGATAATATCCATATGCTTACCAGAAAGATCAGTTAATATTACTATTATTCAAATTTATGCAACAACCACCAAAGCCAAAGAAAAAGATATTGAAGATTTATATCAAGTTCTGCAGTCTGATATTGACTGAATGGACCATCAAGATGTGTTGATTATCATTGGTGACTTGAATGCAAAAGTTGAAAACAAAGTAGAGTTACTGGCAGTTGGAAAATATGTCCTTGGAGACAAGAAACCCTGGAGAGTGCATGATAGAATTTTGCAAGACCAACAACTTATTTATTGCAAATACCTTTTTGCAAAAACATAAGCAAAAACTATACACATGGACTTCACAAGATGGAATACATAAGAATCAGATTGACTACATCTGTGGCAAGAGGTTATGGGAAAGTTCAATATCTTCGGCCAAAACAAGGCCAGGAACTGATAATGGAAGACATCATCAACTGCTTATATGCACATTCAAGTTGAAGTTGAAGATAATTAGAACAAGTCTACGAGAGCCAAATTATGACCTTGATAATACCCCTCCTGAATTAGTGACCATTTAAAGAGTAGATTTGATGCATTGGACACCAATGACTAAAAACCAGAATTGTGAGATGACATCAAGAACATTATCCATGAAGAAAGCAAGAGGTCATTAAAAAGACAAGAAAGGAAGAAAATACCTGAATGAATGTCAGAAGAGACTCTGATGCTTGCCTTTGAATGGAGAGTAGCTAAAGCAAATGGAAGAAATGACAAAATAAAAGGGCTGAACAGAAGATTTCAAAGAGCAGCTCGAGTAAATAAAACCAATTACTATAATGAAATGTGCAAAGACCCGGGGTTAAGAAACCAAAAGGAACAACATGCTTGGCATTTCTCAAGCTGAAAGAGCTGAGGAAAAAAAATTAAGCCTCAGGTTGCAATATTGAAAGATTTTGTGGGCAATTTATTGAATGATGCAGGTAACATCAAAAGAAGATGGAAGGAATACACAAGAGTCACTGTACCAAAAAGAATTCCTCAATATTCATCCATTTCAGGAGGTGGCATATGATCAAGAACGAATGGTATTGAAGGAAGAAATCAAAGCTGACTGAAGGAAGTGATGAAAAACAAGGCTGCAGGAATTGATGGAATACTCATTGATATGTTTCAACAAATGGTTGCCCTGCTGGAGGCACTGACTCAGCTCTGCCAAGAGATTTGGAATACAGCTACCTGGCCAACTGACTGGAAGAGATTAATATTTGTATCCATGCCAAAGAAAGGTAAACCTACAGAATGTGGAAATTATCTAACAATGTCATTAATATCACATGCAAGTAAAATCTTGCTGAAGATATTTCAAAAATGATTGCAGCAGTATACTGACAGAACATCCAGAAATGCAAGCTATATTCAGGATATGGAATGAGGGATATCATTGCTGATGTTAGATGGATCTTTTCTGAAAGCAAAAATACCAGAAAGATGTTCACTTGTGTTTTATTGACTATGCAGAAACGTTTGATGGTGTGAATCCTAACTAATTATAGATAACATTGAGAAGAATGCAAATTACAGAACACTTGATTATACTCATGAAGAACTTGTACATAGACCAGGAGGCTGTCCTTCTAACAGAACAAGGGAACACTGCATGGATTAAAATCAAGAAGGGAGTGCATCAGGTTTGTATCAGTTCACCATACTTATTTTATCTGTATGCTGAACATACAATCCAAGAAGCTGGATTATATGAGGAAGAATGTGACATCAGGATTGGAGGAAGACTGGTTGTTAAGCAATGATAGGAAGACAGCACAACTTTGCTTGCTGAAAGTGAGGATGACTTGAAGCATTTACTGATGAAGATTGAAGACTAACGTCTCCAATACAGATTACACTTCAATAAAAACAAAACAAAAATCCTCACAACTGGACCAATAGACAGCATCACAATAAATAGAGAAAAAATTGAAGGTGCCAAAGACTTCATATTACTTGGTTTTATTATCAACACCAATAGAAGCAGCAGTCAAGATATCAGACATCGTATTGTTGTTGTTGTTATGAGCCATTGAGTTGGACCCGACTCACAGTGACCCCTCCTTGGGTTTCCGAGGCAGGATCACTACGGAAGTAGATTGCCCTATCTTCCTTCTGAGCAGGGGCTGGTGGGTTTGAACTGCCACCCTTCTGGTTAGCAGTCAAGTGACTCAGGCACTACGCTACCAAAGCTCCTCAGACATTGTGTAGCATTGGGCAAATCTTCTGCAAAAGACCTCTCTCAAGAGCGGAAGAGCAAAGATATCTCCTTGAACACTAAGGTGTGCCTGACACAAGCCATGATATTTTCAATCACTTCATATGCATGTGAGAGCTAGACAATGAATAAGGAAGACCAAACTGGAGTTGATGTTTTTGAGTTGTGGTGTTGGTGAAGGATGCTGAAAGTACTGTTGTTCAGAGGCAGTATCACTACAGAAGTAGATTGCCCTATCTTCCTTCCGAGGAGTTGCTGGCTGGTGGGTTTGAACCGCCAGTCTTCTGGTTAGCAGTCAAGTGCCTTAGGCACTATGCTACCAGAGCTCCTGCTGAAAGTACTATGGTCTGCTAAAAGTACTAACAAATCTGTCCTGGAAGAAATGCAGCTGGTATCCTTGGAAGCAAGAATGGCCAAACTTTGTCTCACCTACTTTGGTCGTGTTGTAAGAAGGGACCATTCCCCAGAGAAGGGTATTTTGCTTGGTAAAGTGGAGAGCCAACGAAAAAGGGGAAGACCCTCAATGGGATGGATTGAAACAGTGGCTGCAATTATGGGTTCAGGTATACCAATGATCGTGGGGCTGGCAAAGGACCAGGCAGTGTTTTGTTCTGCTGTACATAGGGCTGCTCTGATTTGGAGATGAATCTACACCACCTAACAACAAAAATTATATAATGTACATTATATATATATTATATAATGCCCTTTCTTGTGCTTTACGCTGATTTTCACCTTGATGTCTATTTTATCAGAAATTAATATTGCCACTTGTTCTCTTTATTGGTTGCCTTTAGCTTGATATATTTTTTTCCCCATCCTTTGATATTTAATTTATTTTTATATTTGGATCTAAGGTGAATCTCTTGTAGGTACCATATTGATAGGTCTTGTTTTCTTTTTCATTCCACCTCTCTCTTTCCCTTAAGTGATGCATTTAATCCCTTCAGATTCAGTGTAATTAATGATAGCTATGGATTTTTCTGCTGTCATGGTGTTTTTATTTATTTATTTATTTTAATTTTTATTGTGGTATTGATGGTTTCTTTGTTCTGAGTATTTTTCTTTGCTGAGTTCATCTTTTATTGTGTTTTCTTTCCTTTTCTTTGTTGTCATTTATTTTGTGTTTACTAAGTTCTTGTGATTTTCTTATTTCTTATTTTGGTTAGAAGGCTTGTTAATTTTCTTTGTGGTTATCATATAGAAACTTTTTATGTTTCTACATCTGGTAGTATAGTGCCTAAGGCACTTGACTGCTAACCAGAAGGCTAGTGGTTCAAATCCACCAGCCACTTCTCAGAAGGAAGGTTGGGCAATCTACTTCCATAGTGATGCTGCCTTGGAAAACCAAGAGGGGTCGCTATGAGTCAGGTCTGACTCGACAGCACATAACAACAACAACAATAACATTTGGAACAGTCTGCACTATATTAATATCATAGTGACATCTCTATTAGAATCTACTGTATTTACACATTTTATTTCCTCTTTTTTCATCGTAGTTGTTGTTCTTTACCAACTGATACCTCTGGTACTCTATTTTCTATTTGCAAGCTTATTTTAGTTTTGAGAATTTCTTTCCAGGTTCGTTTCTGGATGGTCTCTTAATGTTAAATTATTGTGTTCCATTGTTGATTTCTCTCCAAAGGATTCTCTTAAGCATTTCTTGTAAGGCTGGTCTAATTTCTACAAATTCCCTTAATTTCTGTTTGGGATCGTCCTAATTTTCCCCATTGCATTTGAGGGGTAATTTTGTTGGATAATAATTCTTGGTTTGCAGTCCTTTTTGTTTCAAAGTTTGTATATTTCTTCCCATTGCCTTCTTACCTGCCCAATTCCTTGCAGAGAAATCAGAACTTAGTCTTACTGGTTGTCCTTTGTAGGTCACATTTCATTTTTCTCAAGCTGCTTTCAAGACTCTTTGGCTTTGATTTTGGAAAGTGTGATTATGTGTTCTTAGTGATGTTCCTTTAGGGTCTATTCTGTATGGGGTCCATTGAGTTTCTTGACTGGATGTCTTTTCTTTCATCATATTCAGGAAGTTTTCTGCTAACAAGTCTTCAACAAGTTTCTTTCTTTTTATTTTTTTGTCACCTTTTGTTCTGGAATTCCAATCATATAATTGTTATTTATCTTGTTATAATTCTATATAACTCTCATGCTTTCTTTGTTTTTCTGATTTTTTCCTCATACAAGCTACTGTCAAGGTATTTTTCTTCTAGTTGGCTAACACAGTCTTTAACCAGTTATTTTCTCCTCTTGGGTCCTCCAAATGTGTTATCTATCTCTATAATTTCAGTGTTAATATTCTGGATTTCTAAATGTCTATTTATTTTGTCATTTTTCTCTTATATTATTTTCCTAAACTCTTCAAGGGTATTGTCAGTCATTTCCTTGTTTTTGTTTACAGTTTCCTTGAGGTCTTGGAAGATCTTGTGTGTGTGTGAATGTGTGTGTAAGTGTGTGTGTATGTGTATGTGTATGTTGAATTCTTTGTCAGGTTGTTGTATTACTTGTTGTTCCTTGGAAAGGTTTCCAAGTACTTCATTTTGGTCACATGCTTCTGGTATCTTTTTCTGCTTCTTTGTTTGAATTGAAGTTGTCTGTACTCTCCAAAACATTTTGAAATCATAGTTTTTATTTGTTGGTTATGTGTTGGTTTTCTTTTACCCTGTTTTTCCTGTGTTTTTTTTTTTTTTATTGTTTCAATATATCCAGACAGGTGGGGCATGGGTTGTTCTCTTGTTGTTAGCCTGAGAGCACTGGGACACTCCCCAGCTATTTCTGGTTTGGTGAAATAACTGGTGGAAATTTGGGCATTTGTCTTTGTTTGTCATGAAAAGAAGTGGCAGATGTGATAAGTAGGTGTTGTCCACTCACATTCATCCAGTAGTGCAGGAACTGCTGGTGGTATGTGCCTGTTGAGTGAGGTGGTTGGTGTAGTAGACATGACTGGTTAGGGGAGTGTGTTAATATCCTCCTCTCATTTGATGGGACAGGGAAAATAACAAGGAGAAGAAGAAAAGATGAAAAATAGACAAAAAGGATAAAAGGGAGATGGATGAGAGGGAAGACTGGTAAAAAAATAGAAGAGGGAAAATTGAACAATGAAAAATGAAGAAAAATTAGAGGAAAAACAATGAGAAAAATAAGGGTATGAGATATGGGAGCAGAAGAGGGGGGACTTTTTTATTTATGGTTAGTCAGCAGTGCTGGGAAGAGGTGGTTGTGGCATAATGCATTCATCCACCAGGATGCATACTCATCTAGGTGGAAGAAATGAGTAAGTGTTTACTTCTGGGAGAGAGGCTGCAGGTGTGTGGCTCTTGTGTTCAATGTGAGAAAGTTCAACCAATGGCCCAATCACAGGAAGGCAGAGATGCAAGCCTTGGCTCTGTGTGCTTATATTGTGTTGTTGAAGATGGTTAGGTTGCTGAGGAGGCAGCAAGGGGATCTGGGCAGGGGTGAATGGGATTTCCTTTGCTATTGGTTTATAGGGGGAAGGGAGTGGAATCATTCCTAGTCACCAGGAAGCTGTGTTTTTTGCGAACAGAAAATGCAGCTCTCTAATCACAATTCACTGATATGGGTCTGGCATCTTTATGGGTGCTTCCAATCATTTATCCAGCTACTGCCCAGAATCAATTGAAAGGCCACCCTGAGTCTCACTCTCCAACTGCCCTTACACAGGCTTTTCTCTTTGCTTAGATCTTCAGCCCAAATGGCTACTGTTTTATACTGTTGAATTGTTGCATTTTGTTTCTCTGGATGACTCCTTGGTCCATGGCCTCCTCCTATGTCACTTGAAGCCTGACATTTACCTGTACTTTCTTGTCCCAGCTCTAGCACATTTTCTATTTGCCTTGAATTCCTCCAGATCTGTCCACTGTATCTTTATTGCCATGTGGATTACCTGAAGTTGTTTTCTCCTCAGGTGTGTATGACGTCCCTGTGTTTTAAATTTCCATGCTTTGCACGGTTCCACCATCTTCTCTCTCACTAGTTACTGTCCTTACTCTGTCTCTCTTTCCAGTGAATGCTCAAATTCTTTATCCTCTGATTTGATGCTCAGAGTTCCAGGATCATTATATGTATCTGATTTACTGAGGTTTTCCATATGTCTGTTGTAGTGTAGTGGCTAAGGCATTTGACATCTAACCAGAAGGCTAGTGGTTCAAACCCACCAGCCACTCCTCAGAAGGAAGATGGGGCAATCTATGTCCATAGTGATACTTCCTCAGAAACCCAAGGAAGGGTCCCTATGAGTCAGGTCCAACTCAAGGGCACATAACAAGAACATCCATATTGCAAAAGATGCCAAAATGAAGAGATTTACTGTTATAAAAACATGCTGGGATGAAGCCCAATGTGTGGCTGGAAAACCTTTTGCTAGTGTAGAAGAGATTTGATAACTAATAGATCCATTCATCCACCTCAGCAGGCACCAAGATTAGAGTTGGGATTATGCTGGAAATATCTGTGAAGGACCTTTTATCTCTAATGCTAGAAATCCCCATGACATGAAACACACTTATTTATTATTATTATTATTTTAATATTATAGCAGTAGAAACATGGCTATCTTGGACTGAAAAGAACACAGAAGAAGCTGATGTGAAGACAGAAGCAGAAATTGGAGTGATGTGGCCACAAATTGATGGATGTCAGCGACGATCACAAGCTGGAAGAGGCAGAGAGCAGATTCATCCCTATAGCCTTTGGAAAGTGTGACCTTGCCAATATCTTGAATTTATCCCGAAGTTACTGATTTCAGAAATTTGGTCTCCAGAATTGTGAGAAAACAAATTTCTGTTGTGCTAAAACTTCAAGCTTGTGATAATTTGTTAAAACAGCCATAGGGAAATAACATGGGTGAGAAAGCAAAGTAATTACACATATGAATACAAATATAGTGATTTTCTCAATCGTTAGTGAAGTGATCTTGACCAATTTACATAGGATCTCGATGCTTCAATTCCCTTATCTATAAAGTAGATACAGTAACAGTGCCTACATACTGGTTTTTCTGTAAAGATTATATTAGTTATTATTTGTAAAATACTTAGAAGCATGACTGGCAGTAAGTGAGTACTTCATAATCATTTGTACTGTGATCATTACTTGAATGACTATCATAGCAAAAGGTTATACAGGAATATCACTTTTCTGGTAATCTCATTCCTCTAGGTAATTGTGGAAAATTTGGAAATAACAAAAAGTTTTCTGAGAAGTAAAAATATTGGGCATATGACATAAAGTCAATTCAGAGTTGTTTAAACTTTTCTTTATTCAGAAGCTATTAAGACATATTTTGGGGGTGAATTTAAGAAGCCTTAACAAAGCAAACTTTCAGTATTCTAAGTTGAGTTATCTGATTTCTACATTCTCAGAAAATTTGAAGAAGAAATGTGGAACCAGGGAAAATGGTAATTGTGACAGCAGTGTACTGGCATTTTTGTAAAGGAGAGAAACAATATTTTCTGTAAAGATTCAAAAGAAATAATCAAAGCATACATTTGAAATGTTTATTAAGGCAAACAAAATTTCATTCATGTTTAAGTTTGCTGTAGGATATTAGAATACATCAAAGTGTGATAATGAGTTTTTACAATGATAGAAAGCTATAGGGAAAGCTAACATACCTCTTGGAATAGAAAATTGGCAATGTGCTTTTTTGAAAAGCTATCAACAAAATGTGTAAAATAAAGTATCTATTTCATATTTAAGATATAACATTCTGCTATGTGAAAAATCCAATTTTATTTTGGGATGGTGAGGAACATTATGGGAGAAGAGACTAAATTTCAATACAATATGTAGGGAATTTTGAAAGCACACTGAAATGTTTGTAATTAATTGTTAAATCATTGCATAGTTTTCAAGACTAAAGTGACATTATTTGGTATGTTCCACTATGATGACTTTGGGGAAAGTTAAGAAATGGGAAATAGGAAAACATTAAGGAGTTCTTACTCATACAGCTGATAAAGACAAATAAAGAGGATATATATTAATTTTCTAGGGCTGCCATATCAAAGTACCATGGACTCTTTGTCTTATACAAGCAGAAATGTATTGTCTCATAGGTATGGTGGCTAGAAATACAAATTCAGGATGTTGACAGGACCATGCTCTCCCTGAAAGCTCCTTTCTGGCCTCTCTCACCTTCTGGTAATCCTAGGCATTACTTGGTTCACAGCTGCAGAATAATTCTATAATAATACAGCCATCTTTTCTCTGTCTGTGTCTGTTTCCCTCTTTTATGAAACTCCACACAAATAGCATTAAGACGCACTTCACTCTGCTACAGCATCGTATTAATTCAATTGATAACACTCTTCAAAACTTCTAGTACATTTACAGGTACTAGAAGCTAGGACTTCAAAATAAATTTTGGAAGATAGAGCAATTCATAACAAGATCTAAACCTAGGAATCTGGTCACTGGAATAAAAAGTAGATGGGAATATAGAGACACTGCTGAAGTAGATGTAAGTAACCCAGATATCTTTGGTTTTTCAGAGGCAGCATAGACCTGTAGCCTGGACCCACTTGAGGCCATTGTCAGCTCTTACAATTTCTCAGTATAATAAAAATATTTTTCATGAAAATTATAAAAGACAAGAATCCACATACAGCAGAAAATCAGATTCCACAGCATGTCTGTTATTTAATCCAAAGTTGTTGTGCCCTCCATGGTATTTTTCTTTCAATATGTACCATCATCTCAAATGTGTGTATTATGAATTATCTAAATATTACCTACAACACATTGTCTATTTAATTCAAAAAGCACCAATATTAAGCCACTATCCATTTATTTATTTATGTTTTCTCAAGCGTGACTCAAGGAATTTTTTTTTTCATTCATTCACCTACATTTGGGTGGTGCTCATTAATGAGAAGTGAGTGATCAAGGAAAGAGTAGAGTTGTGTGAGAAAAAGATAATGAGAAAGAAGTCTAAATCTGGTAAGGTACCAGATCTCCATGTGGAGGAAAAATGGAGGTATCATATTGATTATAGTGAATCCAGAAACAGACCTAAGTTAGGAGAGTATGGAGAAATGTTAAATTTGGGGTTTCATGGGGCATGCATGGTTGCTCTCTACAGGTCTTTTGAAATTCATCTATGGAGCTCTGGAGAAATCTTAGGTGAGATATATAGATGTAGTACCAACAGATTAGGTAGTTTTTTGGTTGCTGTTATTCTAGGGAGAAGTGGCAAGAAAAAACTAAGAATTAAAGAAATTCAGGCATGATCAAAGAGAAGTACCAAAAGTACACCAAAGATCAAAGAAGGGGAAAACTACTTTAGTTTTTTTCAGGAAAAAAAAAATAGTTATTATTATATTACATATATATATGTTCTATAATAAACCAAGATGAAACAAAACCATAAAATAGCTCAAGGCATTGCTGTAGAGTGAAGTAAGATCTTTTTTGGTTTGGCAATTAGAAAAGCTGGTGAATTTGAGAGATCAAGTCTATGGTGAAATTAGATTGTAGATTAATAAGAAAGAAGTGAGACTACTTTTTGCTTAAAAAATTAAAATATTTTGTGACCAATTAACTAAAAAAAAAAAAAAAAAGTAGGTGGTATGTTGCCATAGTCATCATGCAGTTAACAATATAACAGATATAGCCACTGGAGGGAGCTCAATTCCAGGCCCGAGAGTCACTAAGGCCATGTTGTTGTTACATGCCTGGAGTCGTTTCCAACTCATAGTGACCCCATGCACAGCAGGTTGAAACACTGCCCCATCCTGCGCCAGCTCCATGATCCCTGCTATACTTGAGCCCATGGTCTCAGCCACTGTGTCAATCACCCCGCTGAAGGCCTCCCCCTGCTTTGTTAATCCTCCACCCTAGGGGCCATAGTCTCAGGGATTTCACCAATCTCTATCAGATCAGTGAGCCTAATCTTTCTTTTATGACTTTGAGCTTTGTGTTACATTTTTCTCCCACTCTATCTAGGATTTTCTACAGTGATCACTTTCCAAATGGTTGGCAATGGTAACCAGGCAACATCTAGTTCTTCTGGTCTCAGAGTCGTGTCAAGCCAACAAAACCTGGTCAGCTCAGTAATGAACATAATCTGAAAGTGAAATCTTGGTCTGCCCACAAAATAAAACACAAAATTAGAAAAAGATTTTCTCCAAAAATCATTGTCTAAAAATATTAGTTACTTTTGAGTAATCTTTCTTAATGTTCATGTCAATTATTCATTTGACTAGTTAGCCATTGCTTTTACATTAGTCCCTTAGTATATCAGGTCACGAGAAGCCAGATGTTGGGTCTCTGGAACCAGACAGTCTTGCCTTGAGTCTTAGTACTGTCACTCACTTACTATGTGACCTTTAGCAATTATTTTTGTGTATTATTTTACTTCTGTGTATGATGGAGATAATATTGTCTACCTCACAGTGTTGCTCTGAGGAAAAAATGAGTTGGCACATGTTCTGGTTACTTAGTGCTGCTCTGACAAGAAGATAACACAAATGGGATGGCCTTAACAAACAGTTTATTCTTAAAATTTGGAGGCTTTAAGTCCAACTTCAAAGTGCCAGCTCTAGGGGCTGTGTGAAAACCCCTCAACCTTGGGGACCAGCTCTGCCTCCTACTCCCAGCCCACTGGAGCTAGAGGCATTTCTTTACTCAGACAGCTGCTGGCTGCTGAGGCTGGGAAACCCCAAGACTGACAAGCAAAAAGGCACAGTCCTGATGTTACCAAACCACATGGCAGGCCATTAACTTAATTCCATTGCAAGTCCTAAGGTTGGCAGAGCATAGCAGGCTGCCTTGCAACAACATGGCTACATGCAGGGTCCAAGCATGCCATAGGCTAGAGACCATTCCATAGGCTTATACTTATATACGGGAAGCAGACCACATACCAAAGGCAGCTACTCAGCTGCTTGTGGTAGATACCACCATGGAGTTGACTGCCAGTCTAATCATGGGGAATAACTACCACCAGCTGTCCAGCCATTCAACCAGGCCCAGTCAAGTTGACACACAAACATAACTACCAGAGCACACATAAAGTCCTTATACCAGTGCCTGATACTTCGTATATGCTAAGCAAACTAAAAAAAAAAACCTTATTGCCATGGAGTCAATTCTGACACATAGTGACCCCCACTGGGTTTCTGAGGAGGTAAATCAGTAAGGAAATAGGTTGCCCCATCTTCCTTCTGTGGAGCAGCTGGTGGGTTTGAACCACCAACCTTCTGGTTAGCAGTCAAATGCCTTAAGGCACTATGCTACCAGAGCTCCTTAAATGTTAAACAAGTATTTGCTATTATTCTGATGATGATGATGTTACTCATCATATCCATGGTTGAATTTAATAGTCACAAGCATTATTCCCTGTCAAAACTAGGATTTATATGAATCCAATATATTTAAACAAAGAAAATATGATAGGACCCAAGGTGCACATTTCCTTGGTTGTATTTGTCTACATCTAAATGAAATTGCTAATGATTTTATATTAGGTAATATAAAATGGAAAACATTCCTTTAGGTATTTAGGCATATCTTCTACAGAATAATAGAAAAACAGCAAATGTTATATTATCAAGGATTCAAAGAAACAATTGGTTATGGAGTGACTCTGGTAGCATAGTGTCTAAGGCACTTGACTGCTAACCAGAAGGCTGGAGGTTCAAACCCACCAGCCACCCCATCCAAGGAGGGGTCACTATGAATCTGGTCCGACTCGATAGCATGTAATAAAAACAACAACAACAAGAGCATATATGGAGCTAAAGCTACTAATGGATCTAGTGAATAAAGAAACTTATTTAAAATACAAAAATATTTCAAAACAAATATTTTAAATCATTTCTTCTCCTTAAACCTGACTGATAAAACGACCAGTACTCTATTATTTCCTTAGTGTATATTTTAACAACATAAACGCATTAACTACACATAAGAATTGATTTTGTTCATTTTATTTCACACAAAATATTTTGTTTTATATATCTATATTGAAAAGAAAGAACTGGGAAAGCAAGAATAGACCAGGGGTCACCACATATCTCACTATTTGTATTCAGACTTGGGGTCCTGTAAGTACTTATCCTTGAGTCATGTGAAATCATCTCAAAGTGACAAATAACTGTTGGAGTGTTGTATGCATGTTTCTTAAAGCCAATATTTCCACAATCTTTTCTTACCTTTTACAATTTTGTGATTACTAGTATTCTATCTGACACTTCAAGTGAAGTCATTGTAATTGTTGTCCTATAAAAAAGACAGAAATCATGGTCATAATGTAAAATAGCACCTAATGTTTCTATGATTTCTCTCTCTCTAGCATATTTACATAATCTCAGGTACTTTCACTTAGCCATGAGGGTGTTTAAGCTTGCAAAACTCATGTGAGATACATCAAATTTCATGTATAAACTCCACTTAATATAATATAAAGGGAATATTTTACTTATAATATTAAATAAGTTAAGTATATTAATTAAATTATATTTAAGTCATCAAGTATCTAAGCCATTATTTTAAGATTAAAAATTTATATATACACACATATAAAGTATACACACACACAACACAAATGTGTATATGTGTGCATAAATCTATGTGTCTGTGATCTTCACAAAATACTTAAAAATGGTCAGTCACACAGTTTTAGATTCTTTTGTCTAATTGAAGGGATTTAGTTCTACACTTCCAAAGTCTGAGAAGGAAGTCTTCATTTTCATTTCACAAATATGCAGATGTGAACAAGATCAGTACTGTTCAAACAGAGGAAACATAGCACGTTAACTTTTTTTTGTTTGTTTTACTTTTATTGTGGTGAAAACATACACAGACGTTTCCCTACATAACAACTTCCACACTTACA
>NW_006921702.1:9608585-9619972 GCF_000298275.1 Orycteropus afer afer | reverse complement strand
ATATATACCTATCTAGGAATTCGACCCCACCCCTGGAACCAACAAAGAAAATTTTCTTTCATGTATAAACTTTTCCTTGACTTTTTAAAGTAGTAAACTAATACAGTATTTATCTTTCTGTGATGGACTTATGTCACTCAATATAATGTCCTCCAACTTCATCCACATTATGAGGTGCTTCACAGATTCTACATTTTTATTTAGTGTTGTATTGTATTCCATTGTGTGTATGTACCACAATTTGGTTATCCATTCCTCCATTCTTGGGCATTTACGTTCTTTCCATCTCTTTGCTATTGCGAATAGAGCTGCAATGAGCATGGGTGTACATGTATCTTTTCGTGTTCAGCCTGTCACTCCTCTAGGATATATACCTAGTAATGGGATTGCTGGATCAAATATTTCTATTTCAATATTTTTAAAGAATCACCATACCAACTTCCACAGTGGCTGTATTATTTTACAAACCCACCACCAGTGTATGAGAGTCCCAATCTCTCCACATCCTTGCCAGCATTTGTTATTTTCTGTCTTGTTGAACTTTGCTATTAATGCTGGCGTGAGATGGTATCCCATGGTTGCTTTTATTTATATTATATCTTTCTAATGGCTAATGATTGTGAACATTTCTTCATGTGTTAGTTGGTTGCCTGAATATCTTCTTTGGTGAAGTGTCTCTTCATATCATCTGCCCATTGTTTAATTGGACTGCTTGTCTTTTTAATGTTGAGATGTTGGAATATTCCATAAATTTTAGATATAAGTCATTACTGAATATTTTTTCCCAATCTGTAAGTTCTCTTTTTACTGTTTTTTAGAAGTCTTTTGATATACATAAAAATTTAAGTTTTAGAAGGTCCCTATCATCTAGTTTATCTTCTGCTGTTTTTTTATTCTGGGTTATGTTTGGTAGTACAATTATGTCATAAATTAGGGCTCCAAAGTTTTCCCCTATTTTTCCTTTGATGAATTTTATAGATTTTGGTCTCACATTTCAGCCTTTGATCCATCTGGAGTTAATTTTTTTGTATGGTGTGAGTTATGGATTTATTTTGTTTTTCTGCAAATGGATATCCAGTTTTTCCAGCATCATTTGTTAAAAAGACTATCTCTTCTCCATTAAATGGATTCTGGCCCTTTGTCAAAGATCAGTTGATCATAGGTTGATACATTTATTTCTGGATCCTCAATTCTGTTCCACTGGTCTATGTGTCTGTTGTACATATATCCGGCTCCTTTTACTACTGTGGCTGTACAGTAGATTTTGAGGAGTGTGAGACCTTCTACTTTCTTCTTTTCCAATACTGCTTTGTGTATCCGAAGCATGTTTCCTTTCCATATAAAATTAGTGATTGTTTTTTCCATGTCTTTGAAGAATGTTGATGGAGTCTGGATTGGGATTGCATTGAATATATAGATTGTTTTGGGTATTCTTGACAGTTTCACAATGTTCAATCTTCCTGTCCATGAGCATGGTATGTTTTTCCATTTATGTATATAACTTATGGTTTCTTGAAGTAGTGTTTTGTAGTTTTCTTTGTACAGGACTTTTGTGTCCCTGGTTTGATTTATTCCCAAGTATCTTGTCTTTTTGGTAGCAGTTGTAAATGTTGTTGATTTCCTTTTTATCCTTTTCAGCAATCTCTTTGTTGGTGTAGAGGAACCCAACTGATTTTTGTATGTTGATCTTGTATCCTGCCACTATGCTAAATCTTTCAATACATTCCAATAGTTTCCTTACTGAGTCTCTTGGGTTTTTTATGTATAGGATCATATCATTTACAAATCATGCTGGTTTTAGTTCTCACTTAGCAATTTGGATTCCTTTGATTTTTCTTTCTTGCCTTATTGCACTGACTAGGACTTTCCCTACAATGCTGAACAGAAGTGGAGATAGAGGACATACTTGTCTGATTCTTATTCACAGGGGGAATAGTTTCAATGTTGGCTGTTGATTTTGCATATATGCCTTTTATTATGTTGAAGAATTTATCTTCTATTCCTATTTTTCTAAGCATCTTTATCAAGAACGGGTGTTGGATTTTGTCAAATGCTTTTTCTGCATCTACTGATAAGATCATGTGAGTTTTTTCTTTTATTCTATTTATGTGATGAATTGTGTTGATTGCATTTCTAAAGTTGAATCATCCTTTTATACTTGGTAGTAGTCCCATTTGTTCTTGTACTATTATTATTATTATTATTATTATTAATAAGTAGTTGGAGTCTATTGGCTATAATTTTGTTGAAGATTTTACGTCTATATTTGTGTAGTTTTCTTTTCTAGTGGTGTCTTTGCCTACTTTTGATATCAGGGTTATGCTTACTTCATAAAATGAATTTTGGAGAATTCTATCCTTTTCTATGTTCTGGAATAGCTTGAGTAGTTTTGGTATCAGCTCTTTGAATGATCGGTAGAATTCTTCAGTGAAACCATCTGGGCCAGGGCTTTTTGTGTTGTTGGTAACATTTTTTATTACCTGTTCAATTTCTTCTTTTGTTATGGGTCTGTTCAAATTTTCTACACTAGCTTGTGTTAGTTTAGATACGTAGTATGTTTCTAAAATCTGTTAATTTTTTCTAGTTTCTCAAGTTTTGGGGGTAAAGTTTTTCATGTTGATATTGATGTTGATGTTAGATACCATGGAGTCAATTCTGACTCTTTATAACCCTATCTGCAACAGAAAGAAACATTGTCTTGTCCTGCGCCAGCCTCAAAATCCTTGCTATGCATGAGCCCATCATTGGAGCCACTATGTCAGTCCATCTCATTGAGGATCTTCCCCTTTTTTGCTGACCCTCTACTTTACCAATCATGATATCCTTCTCCAGGAAATGGTCCCTTCTGACAACATGACCAAAGTAGGTGACACAAAGTCTGGCCATTCTTGCCTTCAAGGAGTATTCCAACTGCACTTATTCCAGGACAAATTTTTTGGTTCTTCTGGCAGTTCATGGCACTTTCAGTATTTTTCACCAACACAATTTAAAAGCATCAACTCTTCTTCAGTCTTCCTTATTCATTGTCCAGCTTTCAGATGCATATTATTGAAAATATCATGGCTTGTGTTAGGTGCACCATAGTCTTCAAAGAGAAATCTTTGCTCTTCAACATTTTAGACTTTTTTTGCAATAGATTTGCTCAATGCAATATGTCATCTGATTTCTTGAATGCTGCTTCCATTGGTGTTCATTGTGGAACCAAATAATATAAAATCTTTGACAATTCATTATTTTCTCCATTTATCATGATATTGCTTATTGGTCCAGTTATGAGGATTTTTGTTTTCTTTATGTAGAGTTATAATCCATAATTCTCACTGTAGTCTTTCATCTTCATTAGGAAGTAGATCAAGTCATCTTCACTTTCAGCAAGTAAGTTTGGGTTGTCTGCATATTGCAGAATGTTAATGAGTCTTCCTCCAATCCTGATGCTATGTTCTTCATCACACAGTCTAATTTCTCAGATATTTGCTTAGCATGCAGATTGAATAAGTATAGTGAAAGGATACAACCCTGACACACTCCTTTCCAATTTTAAACCACTCAGCGTCCCCTTGTTCTGTTCAAATGACAGACTCCTGGTCAATGTACAGGTTCTTCATGAGCACAATTAAGTGTTTTGGAATTCCCATTCTTCTCAATGTCAACCATAGTGTTATGATCCACACAGCCAAATGCTTATACATAGTCAATCAAACAGTACTTCTTAATATCCTGACATTATTATTTTATTTCTGTTGGTAATGCACCTATTTCATTTTTTATTCCTGTTATTTGTTTCTTCTTACTCTTTTCCTTTGTTAAGTTTGCCAGTGGTTTGTCAGTTTTTCAATTTTCTTAATCTGCTCAAAGAACCAACTTATAGTCTTGTTGCTATTTTCTATTGTCTATTTTCTGTTTCATTTATTTCTGCTCAAAACTTTATTATTTCTTTTCTCCTGGTGACTGTAGTTTTTTTTTTTTTTTCTTCTATTTTGTTTTTCCTTTTTTCTGCTCTTTTTCTAATTGTTGGAGATGTTGGGTTAATGTGTTGATTTTGATTTTTTCTTCTTGCTTTACATGTGCATCTATTGCTATAAATTGCCCATTGGTCATTGCTTTTGCTATGTCCCAAAGATTTTGGTATGCTGTATTTTCATGAGGAGCTCTGGTAGCATAGTGCCTAAGGCACTTGACTGCTAACCGGAAGGCTGGTGGTTCAAACTCACCAGCCACTCCTTGGAAGGAAGATTGGACAATCTACTTCCATAGAGATACCATCTCAGAGACCCAAGGAGGAGTTGCTATGAGTCAGAAATAATTTTTTTTTCAAGAATGAGTTGAAGGAACTCTGGTTGCATTTGATTGCTAACCAGAAGATCAGTAGTTAAAACCTACCAGCTGCTCAGAGGAGGGATGATGAGGCAATCTACGTCTGTAAAGATTTACAGCCTTGGTAACCCAATGGGAGTTGCCATGAGTTAGAATCAACTGGTTTACAGTGGGTTTAGTTTTTTTTTTTTTTTTTTTTTTTTAGTATGAGATGAATGTATTTTGCATGGGGGAAAATATTAGTTTTGAGGGAACTGAGGTCAGAGTGTTATGTGTTAGCTTGTATTCTCACAGAAGATGTTGAGGTTCTAACTCCTGTACCTGTGAATGTTACCATGTTTCAAGAAATAGGGTTTTTCTTTGCATACTTTATTAGTTAAGCCATACCAGAGTATAGTGGGTTTTAGCACTAATTGTTTGAGTGATGCCTTATGAAACAGGAGAATAGATATGGAGGTGAGGTCAGACACAAGAAAAAACCCCATGTAAGTATCTGTCTTCAAGCTCAGAAATACCAAGAAACAAGAGGAGTTACCAAGAAGCTCAAAGACACAAGGAAGGATCTTTCCCTAGAGCCAAGAGAGAGAGCATACCCTAGGGTTGTCTATTATTTGGACTTTCAACTTCCAGAGCAGTGAGAAAATTAATTCTGGTTTTTAAAGCCACCACTTAGTGCTATTTTATCCTGGCAGTCCTAGGAACCTAAGGCAATCACTAAACTCTAATTAGGAAAGTTAGTAAGAGGTGGAAAGAATGGAGGAAGGTAAAACTAAGGTGTTTCAGGCCATGAGAATCAGTTCATGTAGCTTCTAGTAAGAAACAGAGAAAATGATAGAAAGACTTTCTCTTGTCTGGAATGAGTGGCACAGGGAATGACTGAACTCAACATCTTTACAATGACAAAAATAACATTTCCATTATATTTATAAGTTAGTATCTTTAGCACAGTCTAATTATTATTATAATTATCTTGTCACTATACTTGGCAGTTTTATATAATTTTAATTTGTTTTTTCTGTAAGGTAAATTTGGTACAAATTTGCTTTCCCTTAATAGACAGAATGCAAACCTTAAAAAATTTCTTACCTATATATTAAGAAAAATTTTCTTCTTAAATATTTCATTTGGTAAATTTTCTTTCAGTATAAAATAAACTGCAATATAATTTATACTTTCACACACCCTACACATTTTATTATAATTAGAAATCTTAATTAAAGAATAATCTCAATAAACAAAACAGTTTTCCCAGATTACAATAAAAATAATAAATTAAGCACCATGAAAAGGAATGGTATTTGTCTCATTTCACTGATGTATGCCTAGCATAAAACCAATTGTTGATAAGTAGACCCCAACTAATGGTGATCTCATGTGTGCCAGAGTAGCACTGATTTTTCAGAAGTAGTTCACTAGGGCTTTCTTCTGAGAAACCTCAGGTTGGAGTCAAACCTCAAACATTTTGGTTATCAGTAAAGTATGATAACCATCTCTACCACCCAAGAACACCATTCTTGTTTTTGGTATCTCATTTATAGTAGATGGCAATATACTAGTATTCTAATTGACTGATATATTTCTAATACATCTATTACATGGATAGAGGATGGAAAAACAAACACTCTGCAAATGCTAGTTCATAAAGCAGCCATTAGCAAATTCAATATTAACAATTAAATTTGAGGTAGATAAGATTTTTAAGAAAGGAAAATTTTCTTAAACAGTGGCCTCTTTATCCTTATGCACTTTTCATGAAAAGAAACCAAGCATTTGTAGTTCTTTATGTTTCAGATCAACTAATAGGCATTGAAAGAAACAGCTAAGACACAGCTTGGAAAACTTACCATCACGTTATGGTTTCTATTTTCCTATTAGCTTATCCTATAACTCACTTTGTTCAGCTGTATATAGGGTCGCTATGAGTCAAACACAACTCAACAACACCTAAAAATGATAACAACTGTTAGGCCGGAGTAAACTCAAAACACCAACATTTCAGTTAGCAACTTCCTCCAGGTGTCAGGCCCTGATGAGACAGCCCTATAAGACAATGGAGGTGGCAGAACCCGCCCAGGCTGGAAAGTCCCATGTGATGATAAACTTCCTCCTGTGAAGTCCCCTTATGCTAATAAGGTGTAGAACAGTGCCAACAGCTAATTGGACCCCGCCATTTCCTTACCCAATTAGGTCCTCTCTGTGTCTATAAAAATCTATCCTCCCCGTCCGGGGGTGGGACTTCTCTGGCCCTGAGGCAAGGGCATGAGAACCTCACAGGGAGTGTTAATAAACTCCATCTCTGAAACAACTCTGTGTCCTGGTGTCTCAGAAGCTCAGCATCACAACAACAACAACAATAAATAACTCATTTATTTTATAAATAAAATAAACATATTAGCCTCAACATTGCTTAAGGTTGCTATGAAGAAAAAAATAGGATATTGGGTTTGAAAATGCCTTATTCTATGAATGAAGTTTATTCACTGTCTCGTGCAAAGCCCTTCTTAGGATTTATTTGCTTTGATAAATTAAGCTTTTGTGAACTTCCCCTTAGAATAATAGATTATTATGAAAAACACTATATTAATAGTAGGGGATAATAAATAATCAAGGGTTTATGTAGTTGAAAGTTAGTTGCTAAAACTTGGCTTTTGATATTTTGTGTCACTCTTATCTGAACTAATCTGAGAGAATATCCCTTAAACTATTTTAATCAGGAAATTCTCTACCAATCCATACAGAAACTGGCATCATGTGATGTGGCAGTTAAAGTTGTCAACTTGGCTGGGCCTGGTTTTTAGTGGCTTGGCACCTGGATGTGCTTATTTCCCATGGTGAGATTGGTAGTCAACTCTGCTGTGGAATGTACTGGAGCAACTGAGCAGCTGCTTTAAGGATGTGGTCTGCTCCGGTATATAAGAAACAGCTTTGAGGAAGAGCTCTAGTTTTTGGTTTGCTTCAATAGCCAAATCATCGTTTAGTGGACTGCCATGTTTTCTGCCAACTTGGGACTGTTAATGCATTTGAATCAGTGGTCTGCCATGAGGTTTGGTAATATTGGGACTGTGCCTTTTTAGGAGCTCTGGTAGTGTAGTGCTTAAGGCATTTGACTGTAAGCCAGAAGGCTGGTGGTTCAAATCCACCAGCCACTCCTTGGAAGAAAAATTGGGCAATCTACTTCTGTAGTGATACTGCCTCAAAAACCCAAGGAGGGGTTACTATGAATCAGATCCAACTCGACGGCAATGAGTTGGTTGGTTGGTTGGTTGATTGCTTGGTGTCTTTTCACTTGTAGACCTTGGGATTGACAGCCTCAGCAGACAGCAGCTGACTTAGTGAAGAAAGCCTCCAGCTTCAGTGGGCCAGGAGCAAGAGGCAGAGCTGAAGCCCAAAGTCAAGAGTGTTCCACCCAGCCTCTAGAATCTGGCACTTTGAACTTGGACTTTTGGCCTCCAAAACTATAAGAGAATAAATTGTTTGTTCAAGCCATCAACCTGCAGTATTTTCTGTTAGAGCAGCATGAAGTAACCAAAATGTGTGATATGTGTCACTATTTCAATGTGAATTACCAATAATTTCAAGCTAAGAACTAAGCTGGAGACAGTAATAATGTCACAGAAGCTGTGAAGAGTCTGTGGCACAGGTTCCCCTCAACCTACGCTAAATCACAAATTTGGTCAAGGTTATTGTTTCTAGTCATTTGGTTATAGTATATCAAGACTAATATCTCAGAGTTCCAGCATGATGGTGTAATAGGCAGACAAGCTACACAGACCCTTTGCAAGAAAGCAATGAGAAAGCAACTGAAAGCGATGTAGAAGATGGTTGTGGAACCCTGCGGTTTGAAGGGAAGAATAAAGAAGTGTATTCATAACCAATTAGTAGAAGAACCTGAATGAAACAGTGAGTAAGGAGACAAATGGAGCTACAGACTTCTGGCTGTCTTGAGGGCACAGTCATTTTAAATATTTCCCGAAAGCAACCTAAGAATCATCTGTGCTCACCAAGCCTGCATGAGCAAGGACTGCCTTGGTGCCTGATGGCAAGAAGGTAGAACAGTGAGGAAGGGGACAGGAAAGCCCATGTGCTGCCGGCTGCTCTCCTGAGGGTGAAGCCATTTTGGTTGTTTCCAAGAGGCTGCTTCAGCTGTTTCCAGGGTGTATGGGTTGCATTCTTGCTTGAATTGCCACCTGGGAGTGCACTCCTCTTTCCAGTGACAGCACAGGCAACCACACTAGAGACTGATGACTGGAGAAGTATGATATTCCCCTTGTTACTCTTGTGCACATTCCCCTCTTGGTGAACACTCATGCACTCACAGAGCCTAAGTGCTGTGCTCTGCCCCCAACAGTTTTGATTTTGTATGTTTGTTTTTAAATTATTCTATCTTCCCCTTTCCCACACCACTCCCATTTTTTTCCCCTCTTTCCCATCTTTTTTTCTTTTCTTTTTTTCTTCTGTTTCATTATCTTCCTTTTTCCTGGTTCCCTTCATTTTTCTTTCTTGTGGTTCTTCCTTTTATTTTCAGTTTCTCTTAATCTTTTATTCTTGCTCATTTCTCTCATTCTGTTTGCTCACATATTGTGTTTTTTTTTTTCTTTTTCTCATTATCTTTCTTTAATCCTTTTTAAGTGTATTTTGACATTTTTTCTTCTTATTGCATTTACTTTTTTTTTTTTTTAATTTTTCTTTTGTGATTGTTCTTGTTGGTTTATATGGCTTGAGGTTTTTGCTCTCATTTTTAACATTATTTTTACTTATTTATTTATTATTTTTTGTCTAATTTAGTGGAAGAAAGCAAACATTCCCACACAATCTAACTATACCTGTAACTCCTGCAGCCCCACCCACTGAGTGAGAACCATCCTTTACTTTTGTGCCAAGGGACCAACAATAGATAGTGGCCAATACCACTATCTATTGCTGTAGATCAGCTCAAATCACCCTCAACTGCTCCTCATGGACAGCTAACAGAGATCTATGTACACATTCTCACTCTCTGTCACACCCACCAGGAGACATGTGGTGAATACCTAAGTGCTGATAACCAGGAAATAGAGGAGCACAGTATCCTGCTCACACAGATGTATCAAAACAATATAAAGCAGAAAAAAAAAAAAAAAGAATCGTATCAACATACAACTACAAATTCAATATAAATACACCACCACCACAATGTCTCAGAGACAACAGACCATCAGTGTAGTAGAAAAAGGGACCATGATACAAACCCAGAAAACATCCCTGACATTGAAGCAGCATTGGAGCTCCCTGAGAAGGAATTCAAAAGAATTATATGTGAGTACCTTCAACAGATTGAGAGACAGATCAAGGAAAACACTGACAAGATCAAGGAAAACATTGACAAGATTAAGGAAAACACACACAAAACTCTGGAACAATTTAGGAAAACAATAAAAGAATAAATTGGCAAAATAAACAAAAAATTAGAAATGATAGTAAAACAACAAACAGAAATCCAGAAGATTAATAGTACTATTTCAGAAATAGATAACACATTGAATGGGCAAAGGAGTAAAATTGAATCAATGGAAGGCAGAATTAATGAGATTGAAAACAAATACCTCAATACTACTTTGTTATGAGATCAAACAGATAAAAGATCAAAATATAATGAAGAAAGCCTAAGATTCATGTGGGATACCATCAACAGGAATAACCTACTTGTAATCAATATTCCAGAACAGGAAGAGACAGATAAAACCACAGAGAAAATTGTTGATTTGTTGGAAGAGAATTTCCCTAACATGATGAAAGATGAGACTATATACATTCAAGAACTTCAGTGAACCCCAAACAGGATAGATCCCAAAAGAAAATCAACAAGACATATCATCATCAAACTCACCAAATACCCAAGACAAAGAAAGAATCTTGAAAGCATGGCAAAAATGAAAAATTACCTAAAAAGAGCAACCAATAAGACAAAGCTCTGATTTCTTGGCAGAAACCATGCAGGCAATACTATGCAATATTAAAGAATAATGAACAATACACAAATCATCTTGCAAGATGGATGTATTTAGAGGACATTATCCTGAGTGAAATAAGTCAATCATAGAAGGACAAGACACTGAAATATATACCAAAGATATACACAAAAGAGACAAATAGTGTTATAGGCACAACACTTCAGTATCACTAGCACCAAATACTAGGCTATGGATTAATGCATAAACATGTGAGAAGAGCAGGTGGGGATAGGCCAAACAGGAATATACCTTAGACCAAGGATAGCCTTGGCTGAAGATAATCTTCCATATGCACTTGTGCTACAAAATTATTCACATACATTACAGAAACAACAGAAGACAGGGTGAGAGTAACTTTGCAGAGACAACCAAACATATTTTGAGACAGAATCACCATGCTTGGGGGCTCTGGGCCAGAGCCTTGGGGAACATCATGCTAAAAATGGCACCCATAGCTCATAAAAATTTTGTTTACCACCTACTTTTGTGAGTAGTGACTAGAGTCTTAAAAGCTTTCAAGAGCCATGTAAGATGCAACTATTGGTCTCCTCTTGGCTGTAGCAAAAAAGAGTGAAGAAAATCAAGGTCATCTAGAAACAATTAGTCCAAAGATAATATGAAACATGAGGACCTCAGCCTCCTTGATCCAAGACCAGAAGACCTAGATAGTGCCTGGCTACCAATGCCAACCACTAAGAAAGGGATCAAATCTGGTGATCTCACAAAGTGAGAGGAAAAATGTGGAACAAAATTCAAAACCACAAAAATGACCAGAATTACTGGTTGGAAAGAGACTAGTGGAATCCCTGAGACTATAGCCCTGGGTTACCCTTCAAGCCTAATAATGGACTCACTTATTTGGATTGGCTTTCAGCCCAACAGTAGAAAGACCTATATATAGAAGACCTACCCCAGGTCAATGCATTCACTACTGCAGGGAAATGCACCACTTGGATCAAGCAACCATGAAACACCAGAGGGGTAGCACTCACATAGAGTGAAAGCTAGACAGACAGGAATACATGAATGAGAGGGACACAGGGAGGGGGTGATCACAGGAAGGAGAGGGGAGGAGAGTTTTTT
>NW_006921702.1:9601673-9608485 GCF_000298275.1 Orycteropus afer afer | reverse complement strand
TATATATATATATATATGACACACTGAAAGAGAAATATCTCCCACAAAGAATTATATACCCAGAAAAATTGCCTATCAAATATAAGGGTAAAATTAGGAGATTTCCAGATTAGCAAAACTAAGGGAATTTGTTAAAACCCGACCAAATTCACCAAAGATGTTAAATGGAGTCCTTTGGACAGAGAACCAACAACAGCAAACAACAACTGATTATTAACACATATGAGGACATAGAAATAAACCCAGTTATAGAAGTATCCAAAGTAAAATAAACTTACAAGACTGTAAACAGGGAACCAGAGACATCAATTGGTAAAGGAAGACAATTATAAACCAAAAAGAGGAAAAAGTGTAGTTACAGAACTTGTAACTGCTGAGGAAGTCAAGACAATTGTGAGATATAACAGACTGCTTTAAATTTGGGGAAAAAATTATAAATTACAGGGCAATCTCAAAGAAAAATAATAAATTTTCACATCAATTAAGAGGATAAGCACAAATAGTTAGCAAATCCTAAAACAATAGCAATGAAGGAGATAACACAACTCAGAAATGAAATGAGCTCAACACAGAAAATTATATGGAACAAAGAAATCGGTAACACAACACACACACACACAAAATAACACATAACAAAATGACATTGATAAATTCTGCTGTCGAGTTGGATCTGACTCATAGTGACCTTCCCCTTGGGTTTCCGAGGCAGTATCTTTATGGAAGTAGATTGTCCAACCTTCCTTCCAAAGAGTGGCTGGTGGGTTTGAACCTCCAGACTTCTGGTTAGCAGTCAAATGCCTTAGGCACTATGACACCAGAGCTCCAAATAAATTCATACTTATCCATAATTACACTGAATGTAAATGGATTAAATTCACCACTCAAGACATGGAGAGTTGCAGACTGGATAAGAAAACACGACCTATCAATATACTGTCTAAAAGAGACTCAACTTAGACAAAAAGACAACAATAGACTGAAAGTCAAAGGTTGGAAAATGATATTCCAAACAAATGGCAGCCAAAAGAAGAGCAGGAGTGGTGTTAGATAATTTCTGATAAAATAGACTTTAAGAAAAAAAAAATATAGTAAGAGACAAAAAAGGACATTTTATAATGATTAAAGGATCAGTTGAATAAGAGGACATAACCATAATAAACATTTATGCACCCAATGAAAGAGCCCCCTTCTCTGATCCCTTTTCTCCCTTTTTATCTCTTGTAAAGTAATAGGTGTTGCAGGTCACTCTCTAATGAAATTCTCTTATATAGGATCAGGGCTGTGATGGGACTAAGGGTGTTGCAACTCACCCTTCATCTTAATCCCTTTATATCTGATTGATTTATCATATCAAATCACATCGTGGGGTATCATTACATATCTGCCAAATTACATCATTACACAACTCCTAAACAACTAAGAATCATAGCTCAAACAAGTTGACAGAAATTTTGTAGGCCTAATTCAATCCATGACACCTTGGTTCTTCATCATATGCTACCTTCCAGAATGGTTGAACATAGACCAATTATTTTTGGTACACAGACTCTGTGTACTTCTTCCTTGTACCTTTGATGCTTCCTGTGTCATTCAATATCTTATTTATAGAATCTTTCAATAATGCAACTCCAGGCTTGACTTTTCTTTTGGAGGCTATTTTGGTTGGAGTTCATTGAACTTCTTGAATGGTTAAATTCTCATCTTTCACCATATTAGGGAAATTCTCTTCCAACAGATCTTCAACAGTTTTCTCTGTGTTTTTATTTGTCTCTTCTTGTTCTGGAAATCTAGTTACACATAGGTCATTCCTCTTGATGGAATCCCACATGAACCTTTGGCTTTCTTCATTTTGTTTTGATCTTTTGTCTGACTGACCCCTTAACAAAGTAATATTTAAGTATTTTTCTTCAATCTCATTAATTCTGACCCCCATTGATTTGATTCTAGTCCATTGTTTATTCCATGTCTTATCTATTTCTGAAATCTTATTATTAATCTCCTGGATTTCTATCTGTTATTTTTGTATGATTTCTAATTTTTGTCAATGTATTCCTGTATTGTTTTCCTAAATTGTTCTAGAGTTTTGCCTGTGATTTCCTTAATTTTTGTGAGCTCTGGTGACATCGTGCCTAAGGCATTTGCCTGTTAACCAGAGGCTGGTGGTTCAAACCCACCAGCCACTACTCAGAAGGAAGGTTGGGCAATTTACTTCCGTAGTGATACTGCCTTGGATCTTGGGTCAGTATGAGTTGGATCTGAATTGAGAGCAGTGAGTTTTAGTTTGTGTTGGTGTTTTCCTTGATCTGTCTCTCAATCCATTGAATATACCCAAATATAATTCTCCTGAATTACTTCTCAGGGAATTCCAATGCTACTTCTTCCTCAGGATGTTTTCTGGGTTTGTATCCTTTTCTCTTGTTTCTATTACTTTATTTTGCTTCATTATGTGGACTGTGATGGTCTGTTTTCTCAGAGACATTGTGGTGTAGTGTATTTATGTTTAATTTGTTCTTGTATGTTGGTGTCATTTGCCCAATATATATTTTTTCCCTTTATTTTGTTTTGATATATCTGTGTGAGTAGGGTACTATGCTCCTGTATTCACTAGTTGTTAGCACTTAGGCGCTCACCAGCTCTCTCGGTGGGTGTGACAGAAAATGACAGTGTGTGCACAGATCTCTGTTAGCTGTTCATATGGAGCAGTTGAAGGTTATTTGAGCTGGTATTGAACACCCTTTATCATTGGTCAGTTATTGCAAAAGCAAATGGTAGCCATCACTCAGTGGGTATGGCTATAGAAAGTGTAGGTATGGTTGGCTTGCATTGGAATCATTGTTGTCTCCCACTCAGTTAGATTAAAAAAAAAATTGAAAAAATAAAAAAGAGAAAAACTCAAATCACATAAATGAAATGAACAATCACACAAAAGGAAAAAAATGCAATAAATGACAATAAAAATATTCAAAATATATTTAAAATGATAACAGAAAGATAATGAGAGAAGGAGAAAACAAAAGCCCCAACATCTGGGGAGGGAGGAATGAGAGTAAAGAGCAAGAGTAAAATAATAATAAATAATAAAAGAAAGGAAAACTGTAAAAGGAAAAATGATGAGTGGGAAGAACCAAAAGAAGGAAAAAAAAATGGAGGGGGGAACAAGGAAAAGTAAAGATGAAAACAAAACTAAAATATCAAAAGAACCAAGGAAGAAAATGAGAGAAGAAAAAATAAAAAATAACAAATTGAAGAAAGGAGAAAGATAAAAAGAATAATTTAAAAACAAACAATAAAATAAAAGATGGTAGTGGGGTGGGGCACAGCACCCAGGCACTGTCAGGACACAGACTAGAATGGAGCTCCTGCTGGTCAAGAAGGTGGGTGAAGGTGGGGGGATGGCCACACTTCTGTTCAGCCAAAGAGTGTGGGGTATATGAGTAATAAGTGGACTATCACACCTTTCTAATGGTCAGACTCCAGGGTGGTTGCCCATGTTGTCTGGCAAGCAAACCTTATTCTCAAGTCACTGCCCAGGTACAAAGGCCACTTGCTTATATTCAAAATGGCCATGCCCCCTACTGGAAATCCACAGGTCTGTTTGTCTCCTTCTTTGTTATTTTTCTCTCTGGTTATTTGGTACCAATGCATTCCTTGCCCATGCAGCCTTGGTGAGCAGAGCCAATGCTTAGATTACTACTTGGAAAAATAAAAATGACTGTACCCTAAGGATACTGGCTTGACTTTTTCCTTCAGTTCTTTCAGCTTGGGAACTGCCAATCATGTTCTTCCCTTCATTTTTCCTAATTCCACATCCTTGCGCATTTCATTATAATAATTTACTTTGTCTTCTCAAGCTTACCCTTGAAATTTTCTGTTTAGGTCCTTTATGTCATCATTTCTTCCATTCACTTCGTTACTTTATATTCAAGAGAAACTTTCTTCCTCTTGTGGACGTCTCGGTGATTCCCTTTGTTATGTCATCTTGCACTTTTCTCCTCTTTATTGGGAGTACACCCATGAGTAGGTTTGGCAGAGGCTATTTCTAAATTTGTATTTGTGTATATAAATACATCCAAGGATATTTCAGAGTATATATGGGACAAGGTTCTGAAAACTTCTTACCCAGAAACAAATACCTTGAGGGAATGATTCACTGGATTGGAGATCTTGGATCACATTCTTGGAGGACACCTAGGTCAACAGGCATAGTCCACAAAGACAATGTTCAAGTGGCCATCTAAAGTGCAACTACTCTTCTCTCTTCATTCAGAGAAAAGAGATGTGAAGAAAATCAAAGACTCAAGGAAATAATTAATCCAAAGTCCTAATGGGCCTTGTGAACTACAGCCTCCACTACCTGGTGACCAGAAGAACTTGATGGTTCCTGGCTTCTACTACCAACTGCTCTGATCAGCATCACAATAGAAAGTCCTAGACTGAGAGGGAGAAAAAGAAAGTTAGAACACAATTCAAAAAACAACGACAAAAAAAAAAAAAGACAAGCCTTACTGATCTGATAGAGACTAATAGAACCTGAGACTATGGCCCTTAGATATCCCTCAGGCCTGGAAATGAACTGACCTCCAGTTCTCAACTTTCAGCCTAAGGCATTTGACTGCTAACCAGAAGGCTGGACGTTCAAACACACCAGCCACTCCTTGGAAGTAAGGTTGGGCAATCTACTTCCTTAGTTATATTGCCTCAGAAACTCAAGGAGGGGTCATTATGAGTTCGATTCTACCAAACCAATCCCACTACCATCAAGATTATTCTGATTCATAGTGATACTATAGGACAAAGTAGAAAGGCCCCATAGGGTTTCCATGTCTGTATTTTACAGAAACAGACTACCTCAACTTTCTCTTTCACTTCAGACTCATAGTGACACCTCTTTGGGTTGCTTACATGATATCTCTATGGAAGTAGCTTGCCCAATCTTCCTTCTGAGGCGTGGCTGATGGGTTTGAACTGCCAGCCTTCTAGTTAGCACTCAAACACCTTAGGCATTACACCACCAGAGCTCCCTGAGAGCAGCTGTTGTTGTTGTTATGTGCTGTTGAGTCAGCCTCGACTCATAGTGACCCTACTTGGGTTTCTAAGACAGTATCACTACGGAAGTAGATTGTCCAACCTTCCTTCCAAGGAGTGGCTGGTGGATTTGAACTGCCGGCCTTCTGGTTAGCAGTCAAGTGCCTTAGGCACTATGCTACCAGAGCTCCTAGGTGACCCTCAGAGCAGCTAGTGGGTTCAAATTATTGACCTTTTGTTTAGCAGTCGAATTTCTTAACCACTACACCACCAGCACTCCTTAGCCAAACAATATACAAGACTATAAATTGAATAACACTAGGAAGAAATGTGTTTCACAGTACAATCAATCATACAAGGCCAAAAGGGCAGCATTTCCAGAAAAACAAAGCTTAGAAAGCAGGAAGGGGTAGGTAAGAAGGACAAAGGAAAATAGGAAACCCAAGAAGTAAGTCAGAAGAATGCTGTCAAAATTGAATTGCAATCTGTCATGAAACAAAAAGTGCATAAATTGTTGAGTGAGCATTTCATAAATAATCTCATCTGACATCTATTTTGGTCTTTTCTTTCTTTCCTGTCTTTTTTAGTAAACTTTTGCTTTAGCTCAGTATGATATCCTTGATATCATCCTCAACTTTTCTGGTCTTTAGTCATCAGTGTTCAATGCGCCAAATCTATTCTTGGGATGCTCTCTAAATCATGAAAGATATATTCAAAGTTGTATTTTGGCTGACATGGACTTGTTTTAATTTTCTTCATCTTCAACTTGCACTTGAATATGAGCAACTGATAGTCTGTTCCACAGTTAGCCCATTGTCTTGTTCTGACTGATGATATAGAGCTTCTCCTATGCCTCTTTCCACTGATGTAGTCAATCTATTTGGTTTTTGTTTCATCTGGCAAAGTCTACGTACATAGTTATCATGTATGTTGTTGAAAAAAAAAGTATTTCCAATAAATGTATTATTGGCCTTGTAAAATTCAACCATACAATTTATAGCATTATTCTATCACCAAGGTCATTTTTTACAACTTCTGATTATTCTTTGTTTCCAAATTTCATATTCCAATCACTAGGAACTATCAATATATCTGGATTGCAAGTTTGATCTATTTCAGACTACAGAAGTTAATAAAAATCTCCAATTACTTCATCTTTTGTGTTAGTGGTTGATGTGTATGTTTGAATAATAATCATATTAACCAATCTTTCTTAAGGTGTATGTGTATTATCCTATCACTGACAAGGTTACACTTTAGGATAGATCTTGAAACATTCTTTCTGACAATGAATGCAACACCATTTCTCTTCCCTTTGTCATTCCCAACACAGTGTGCCTTGTGATTATCAGACTCACAATGGGTAATACCAATCCATTTCACATCACTAATGGTGCAGATATCAATCTTCAAACATTTTATTATTGAAGAGTTCCAGTTTTTCTTGATTCATACTTTGTGTATTCATTTGAAGTTGATGAATTCATTTGGATGTTTTCAGCTGTTTTTTCTCATGTTGTGTTGTACCATATTAGCAAAAGAAGGTCCCTAATGTTTTATTCCATCCACATCATTTAGTTCAACTCTACTTTGAGGAGGCAGATCTTCCTGGGTCACTGAGTAATTTTGAGTGTGTTCCAATTCGAGGGGCTCATCTTTCCCTAGCTAACACACTAACACACACACACACACACACACACACACGTAAACCCACCAGCCAGTCCTTGGAAGGAAGGTTGGGCAATCTATTTCCGTAGTGATACTGCCTTGGAAACCCAAGGAGGGGT
>NW_006921702.1:9583541-9599832 GCF_000298275.1 Orycteropus afer afer | reverse complement strand
GAAAGTCTGCTGAAACCAGCCCATCATAGGTGATTCTGCTTGTATTTTAAATACTGTTGGCAAACACAAGCCACCACAGTATGACAAACTGACAGACAAGTGGTAGAAAATTAACTAAGACTCTGGCATAACAATGTTACATATTTTCAATCTAATCACCATAGGAAGCAGATGAACTTGTGTTGCTGGCACAACTTTCTCTCTCTTAACTTATGGCCAGGACAGAGCAGATAGTCCCAAACAAGGAGATTTGTAGCCCTGAGGAAAATATTTTAGGCCCAGAAACTAACAGAAGGAGCAACTCTACCTTGACGCTAAGAGAAGTAAGAAATCAGGAAGTAAGCCACTTAAACAAATATTTAAGCAAAATATTGATTAAGAGGTTGCCTGGGAGTAGGGATTTCCTTTAAGTTTAATTTCTCTTAGTTTACAGGTTAGGGAAGCACAGCAGTTAATAGTACATAGGTTCCCAGGAAGGAGGCATGGTAGTTGCCTGGGTAACTGCTCATCTACAAAGCAAAAAGTTGAGAATTCATATGGGAAATATTGGCTTTATGGTCACTATGAATCAGAATTGATTCAATGGCAGTGGGTAAGTTGCACAGTAGGTTGTTGTTATTATTCTCACTTCATAGTTAAGAAACTGGAGAAAGTTTAAGGCACTTATTCAGACTACTTATTCACTTTGCGTCTCTGCTGGTGATGAATATCTTTAGTTTTTTGTTTATGAGTCTTTTTGTCCCCTTCACTTCTGAAGGATATTTTCACTGAGTACAGAATTGTAGATTGGTGTTTTTTTTTTGTTTTTTTTTTTTTCATTTAATCTTTTAAAATTTTACTATATTTCATCTTAGTTGCATGGTATCTAATGACCAAAAAACAAAACAAAACACCAAACTCACTGCCATTGTCAATTTGGACTCATAGTGACCCCATTGGGTTTTCAAGTCTGTAAATTTTTATGGAAGCAGACTGACTCATCTTTCTTCCATGGAGTGGCTGGTAGGTTTGAACTGCCAACTTCTTGATTAGCAGCTGAATACATTAACCACTAGAACAGAATAGCTCCTTATTTAATGACAAGTCCACTGTAATTCTTATGCTTATTGTCCCATATGTTGTTTGCTTTTCTTCCTTCTGGCTTCTTTGAAGTTTTTACATTTTTCTTGGATTTTCTGCAGTACGATAATGATATGCCTTGGTGAAGATGCTTTAACTTTTATTCTGCATGGTTTTCTTTGAGTTCTTGGATCTGTGATTTGGTGACTTTGCAAAATTCTCAAATATTTCTAAAGGCATTAGATTGCTTTAATTAACATCTTCAGACAGTGTTATTTCCAATATGTCTTTTAGTCCTTTTTCTCTTTTCTCGTGTTCCACAAACAATTAAGTGCTTTACTAAAAGCCTAAAGGTTGTGCTTCGAACCCAACCCAGTGGCACTTTGGAAGATAGGCCTGATCTTCTTCCAAAAGGGAACAACCTTGAAAACCCTATGGAGCAATTCTACTCTGCACACAGGGAGTTGAATGTGCCAGAATGTACTAAGACAACAACTGAAAATAGCAACATCTTTGTAATTGTCACATAATTCTTTAATGTTCTTTATCTTCATTCTCTTTTTCTCCCTTTACATTTCAACCTGCCAAGTTTCTTTTGATCTACTTTCAAGATCACTACTTTTTCCTCACCTGTGTCCAGTTTACTGATGAGGCTATTGAAGTTCTTCATTTCTCTTACAAATACTTTCAACATTGTTGTTTTCTGAGTATTTTCTCTTGATTCTTTTTAGGTTTTTTATCTCTCTTCTTGTATTACTCATATGTTCTTGCATGTTGTGTACTTTTAACACTACCAAAGTGATCATATTTATTTTAAATTATTTGTGTGATAATTCCAAAATCTGTATACTGAATCTGTTTCTGATGTTTGTTTTGTCTCTTTAGAAGTGCCTAAGGCACTTGACTGCTAACCAGAAGGCTGGCGGTTCAAACCCACCAGCCACTCCTCAGAAGGAAGGTTGGGCAATCCTACTTCCGTAGTGATACTGCCTCGGAAACCCAAGGAGGGGTCGCTATGAGTCGGGTACAACTCGACAGCAAACAACACACACACACACCACCTTGGAAACCCAAGGAGGGGTCGCTATGAGTCGGGTCTAACTCGATGGCACATAACAACAACAACAACGGTAGAAACTGAGATAAACATTTAGTATGAGGTTTTCTGTTAATCTGAGTAGAAGCTGACCTGAATTTAATGTTTGTTGCAGCTCTGGGTGCATTGGTTACATTTATATTTATTGACAACACAAACATAATTTCTTAGATTCTGTCTTCAATCACTTCAGTTATCTCAACTACTTTTATTTAAACCACTGATTGAGTTATTTTTATATTATAAATGTACAATTATTTTTAATGCTTTTCTAACTATTTAAACAATTTTTAGTGAGCTCTGGTGGCATAATGCCTAAGGCACTTTACTGCTAACCAGAAGGCTGGAAGTTCAAATCCACCAGGTGCTACTCAGAAGAAAGATTGGGTAATCTACTTCCGTAGAGATAATGTCTCGAAAACCAAAGGAGGTGACACTATGAGTTGCAACCCACTTGGACGACAGTGAGTTTGCTTTTTTTTTGGCTACACTGATATATTTAATTATTTATTTTTTATGTTTTTCTTAAATTATATCTGAAAGCTTTGACTCCCATTAAATAGAAAATCAACATACTCAAAATCCCTCTACCACCCCTCTACATCCTCTCCATTACTGTTAGTGCTGTATTTATATTTTCACCTTATTATAGTTTGTATTCTTCAAATTATTTTCCATGATACCTGGGTATCTGCATGATACCCAGTTGTTTAATTTTAGATAATCTTAGTTCTGTACTCAAGGACTTTGCTGCTTACTGGGGCTTCTCCATGAAGATAATATTTTTAAAATGCATTTTATTGAAATATAATTTATGTACAGTGAAATACAGAAAACTAAAATGACATGGGTCAATGCTTTTTTTTTTTTTTTTAGTGTTCCCTTCTTCCCCTCCCACCCCTGGCAACCAACAAAGAAAGTTTCCCTCCATATATAAACCTTTCCTTGACCCTACACAACAATAAACTAATACTATATTTGTCCTTCTGTGACTGAATTATTTCACTCAGCATAATATCCTCCAAGTTCATCCATATTATGCGGTGTTTTACAGACTCTACATTACTCTTTAGTGCTGCATAGCATTCCATTATGTTTATGTACCATAGGTTGGTCATCCACTCTTCCACTATAAACCTGAGAGATAAGTCCCTTGTCAGATATGTAATTATTGGCAAATATGTATTTATTGCTGTCATTTTTGTTATGTACTTTTTCATGGTGCCAATTTCTCTGTTCCATATAATTGTCTATGCTGAGCTCATTTTATTTATGAATCATGTTATCACTTCCTTCATTGGTATTGTCTTAGTATTTGCTAAATATTTATGCCGGTCCTCTTTTTTGATGTGAAGGTTTATGATTTTTCCTTGAGGTTACCCTGTGATTTGTAGTTTTCTTCCCAAGTTTGGAGCAGTCCGTTCTATCTTGTAGTTGTCTTGACTTCCCTATCATCTAAAAGTTCTGTAAGGACAGTTTTTTTTGCCTCTGTTCAGTTTGTAGTTGTCCTCATTTGTCAGTTGATGTCTCTGGTACCCTGTTTATAATCTTGTAGGCTTATTTACTTTGTATACTTCAATAGCTGGGTTGGTTTCTGGATTATATCATCATGTGTTTTAATGGTCAGTTGTTGTTGGCTGTTGTTGCTTCTCTGTCCAAAGGGCACCCTGTAGCATCTCTTGTAAGATTGGTCTGGTTTTAACAAATTCCTTTAATTTCTGCTTCTCTAGAAATGTCCTAATTTCCCCATCATATTTGAGGGACAATTTTTCTGAGTACATAATTCTTGGTTGGAAATTTTTCTCTTTCAGGGTTTTATATATACCATCCCATTATCTTCTCACCTGCGTGGTTTCTGTCGAGAAATTCAAGCTTAGTCTTACTGGTTGACCCTATTAGGTAACTTTTTCTTTTTCCCATGCTGCTCTCATGATTCTTTCTTTGTTTTTTGTTTTGGTAAGTTTGATGATGATATGCCTGGGTGATTTTCTTTTGGGATGTATCCTATTTGGGGTTCATTGGACTTCCTGAATAGATATATTGTCATCTTTCATCATACAGGGAAAATTCTCTTATAACAAATCTTTGACAATTTTCTCTGTGGTTTTATTTTTTTCTTCCTGTTCTGGAGTTCCGATTACATGTGGGTTATTCCTTTTGATGGTATTGCAGATGAACCTTAGGCTTTCTTCATTTTGTATTGATCTTTTTTTCTGATTTATCCTTTGCCAAAGAAGTGTTCAGGTATTTGCCTTCAATCTCCCTAATTCTGTCTTCCATTGATTCAATTCTGCTCCTTTGCCCATTCAATGTCTTATCTATTTCTGAAAATTGTGTATTAATCTTCTGGATTTCTGAGAGTACATGTTGTATCATTTCTGATTTTTCATTTATTTTGTCATTTTGTTCTTGTATTGTCTTTTGAAATTGTTCTAGGGTTTTCTCTGTGTTTTCCTTGATCTGTCTCTCAATTCATTAAAGATACTTCAATATAATTCTTTTGAATTCCTTATCAGGAAGTTCCAGTGCTTCATATTCCTCAAGGATGTGTTTTGGGTCTGCATCCTGGTCCCTTGTGTCTCATGCTTTATCTTCCTTCTTTGTGTGGACTGTGAAGCTCTGTTTTCTCTGAGGCATTGTGCCGTTGTTGTGTTTATATTTAATTGGTGATTGTATGCTGGACTGACTTGCCCATGATTTTTGTTTTCTTTGTATGTTATCTACCCAAGCAGGGTACTGTGCTCCTCTATTTCCTAGTTGACAGCACATATACACACACTACCTGTCTCCTTTCCTGTTGTCGGCCTCTCGTATGTCCCTGGCAACCTTGGTAAACAGTGTATTCTTAGGTCACAAATGATTTAAATGGAATCAGAATGAGAATGCTATCACTTTAAAATCCAAAATGGTTGCCACTTGTAAAGATTCATAATGGCTGTGCCCTCAGTCACTTTAAATATCGAAAATGGCCACCACTTGTAAATATTCAAAATGGCTATGCCCTCGGTCACTTCAAATATCCAAAATGGCTGCCTCGTGTAAACAATGAAAATGGCTGCACCCTCCAGAAAGCAGAAAGTCAATAGCTCAGGCTGTCTCACTCCTCACTGTTTCCCTTTCTAGTCATAGGCCACCAGCGCAGTCATCCCTGCAGCTCCTGGTGACCAGGGTTGATCTTTGGGTCAATTCTCAGGTCCCAGTACCACTTGGACATATTCAGGCTGTTGGTGACATCAGAGCAGCCGACAATCTGCAGCTCCAGCTGTCTCTGTACTCACTGTTTTAATTCAGGTTTTTCCACTAATTGGTGCCTAAGCCACTCCTGCATAGTTCCTTTCAAAGCTCAGGGCTCCAGGATTATCTTCTGTATCTCTGTCAATTGTTTTTTCTTTTGTTTGTTGAATAGGGTCCATGTCACATGTCTGCATATAACCAGAAGTCCTCCATGAAGATTTTTAAGATTGGTTTGTTTCAATTCCCTTTCCCTATTAAATTAAGATACTTAAATAAGATGATTAAGGGGAAAAATGTCACCTGAGAATATATTTTTGTTGACTTCTGTTTCTGGTATACACTGAGTTTACTCTCTCTTGAGGAAACAATAACTACCATAAGGCAGAAGAATGTGTGATTGTTTGATTTATGACTCTTTTTCATTGAGTCAGCACCTACAGTTCATTCATCATTCATTTGGGGATTTTGTGAGACGTTGATGAATTAAGAGCAACATACATGACAGAACATTATCAAGCTGGAATTATCCTCTCAGGACCAACCACATAAACTCTGGTGATGAAGCTAAGGCAGGAGTTTCAGAGCTGGCTGCTGCCCCTGCCTGTTTAAGCAATGTTATAAAGTTGTTGTAATATCTATATTTTGTGAAACAATTACATATCAGGCACAAATGATTTAAATGGATTATCAGAAAGCCTCTGAATTAGCAGCAAGGCAGCTATAATTAGTCCATAAATGAGGAAAATACAGATCATTTATTTTCAACATATACTAAGTAATAAACCCAGAACCAAATTTACTGCCATCGAATCTACTGGACTCATAGTGATCCCTCAATGGTTTTCCAAGGTGGTATCTCTATGGAAGTAGATTGCCCAATCTTCCTTCCGAGGAGTGGCTGGTAGGTTTGAACCATCAACCTTCTGGTTAGCAGTCAAGGGCCTTTGGCAGTATGGCACCAGAACTCCCATACTAAGTGATAGATTTTGTTAATTACAAAACATAGATTCAAACTAGATTTCTGATTTTCTGAGTCCAGAGTTGATAATACTTTTACTATGTCATAATGTGTGTTTTTATCAATTATAGCCCAGGGATGGCCATTTCAGGTTACTCTGCGTTCATCATAATGAAGGAGGAAATCAATGACTATTTGTCCTTAAGCAAGATTCTAAACACTGGAATGTTGTCTTTGAAATAGAAACAATATGTCTAAAAGCAAGATGGATAGTTCCAAATAACAAAAATAATTAAGAAAAGCTAGAAATGGAAGTTGACAAGAAATTTCCTAATTAAAAAATTACAACCATCACAATATTCAAGTCAAATACCAAGGAAATTTCAAAAATGTTAATTGCTGAAAAAAATATAAAGCATATTCATAGTTAGAGTTATGAATATAAATATAGAAAAGACATATTTTTTCTGATATTCAAAATATAAAAAAGTTATAATATTTCTACAAACTAATTTTGTCCACTACATTTCTTGTTCCCTGAAGTGTTTAGAGTTGTCTAAATAAAGATTTTTAAAAAGACAATGTTGAGAAGATCATGCTTGTAACTCAAGAGCATGGGAACTAGGCTTTTGAAAAAACTACCAAATAAAATAAATATTATTTTTAAATTATTTAAACCTTATCTAGGAAGAGAATTAAAGAATGAAAGTTAGAAGTTGAAGAACATCAAATAAAAAAAGGAATATTGATTGCACTTCTTTAGACATGTAAGTAGTTTTCCTCGATATGACAATATTAGGAATTATTACTTATTAATCCAAGTGCTTCCATATTCTGTTCTGGTTACTTAATGCCACTCTGACAGAAATATACGACAAATGGGAAGGCCTTAACAAACAGGAGTTTATTATCTTACAGTTTGGAGGCTTTAAGACCAAGTTTAAAGTGCCAGGCTCTAGGGGTTTGGTGAAAGCCCTTCAGTCTTGGGTTTTAGCTCTGCCTCCAGCTCCCAGCCCACTGAAGCTAGAGGCTTTTCTTCACTTAGACAGCTTGAGGCTGCCAAGCCCAAGGTTGACAAGTAAAAACGCACAGTCCTGATGTTATCAAACCACATAACAGGCCTTTAATTCAAGTCCATTGTAAGTCCCAAGGTTGGCAGAGCATGGCAGGCTGCTGAACAATGACACGACTACATGCAGGGTCCAAGCATGCCATAAGCTAGAGACCATTCCCAAAGCTGCTACTTATATACAGGAAGCAAACCACATCCCAAAGAGAGCTACTTAGTGGCTCACAGTACATCCACCATGGAGCTGATTACCGTTCTAATCATGGGGAATACTGCATCCAGCTGCCCAGCCACTCAACCAGGCCTAGCCAAGTTGACACACAAACATAACCATCACAATTCCACCCTTGTCAACTAGGCACCTGTACAGATCTTCAATGGGTGGTATCTGTACAGGTGTCCTCCACTGGGTGACTCCAGTCCCCTACTTCCTGAATGGTGACCTCAACACCTTGACCTGGCTAGTCCTGTTCCTCTCCATCTCGGGCATGGCAGCCCTGTCCCCTCACTCTTGGGAAGTGGTTATGGCTCCATCCCACTGGCTCATATGAATGAGCAGCCTCACACTCCAGAACCCAGTTGGTGAAGGTCTGGCTCTTTGAAACCTAGAGGGCTGTGGTGGTTCCATGCTCCTACCCTTTCAGGCTGAGGCAGTTCTGTTTCCGTTTCCTTGGTCTCTCTGCTTCTGCCGATTAATGACAAAGGCAACCCGTTCCGCTGGAAAACCCTGCCCAAAAAGCACTTGGATTTCTTGCTCTGTGGAGCACTCAACCTCCTACTCCATCTCATGCCAGTCTCCTTTACCAATTAATGTCTGAAGGCAACCCACTCCACCAAGAAGCCACCTGCACGATAGCACTTGGCTTTCTCCTCCGTGGGCTGTTAAGCCTGTTGCTGTTTAGTGCCAGTCTCTCGGCTCTGCTCCTGCCATCTCTTATGCTGGTCTCTAGGCTCTGTTACTGCCATCTCTCATGCTGGTCTCTGGGCTCTGCTCCTGTCATCTGTCATGCCATATGCTGGGGTCTCTTTGCCTGGGTCCCGAGTCAAGGACTCACTCCACTCCTGTTTCCACATTTTAGGTATCTAAACTCTCACCCCACTCAGTACCATATTCTGTTCTGGTTACCTAGTGCCGCTTTGACAGAAATATACCACAAAAGGGATGGCCTCTCGTGGCATAGTGCCTATGACACTTGACTGCTTGCTAACCAGAAGGTTGGTGGTTCAAAACCACCAGCCACTCCTTGGAATCGGGCAATCTACTTCCATAGTGATACTGCCTTGGAAACCCAAGGAGGGGTCACTATGAATCAGAGATGATTTGACTGCTTTAACAACAACAACAATCCATGTACTTATATTAATAATACCATAAGATCCCCAGGTGGTGTAGTTTGCACTTGTTTTCTAACCTAAAGATTGTTAGTTTTAACCCACCTAGTGCTACCATAAAAGAATAGATCTGGCAAACTGATTACATTAAGGTTACAGCAAGAAAACCCTATGGAGCAAATCTATTCTGTAATACATGAGTTGCCATGAGTCAGAGTCCTCTTTATAGCAATTAAAAACAAAAACAAAGGCTGTAAATCTTTATGGAAGCAGGCTACCTCATCTTTCTTCCATGGAGAGGCTGGTAGTTTCAAAGCACTAACCTTTTGATTAGCAACCCAATGTTTAATCATAGCTTCCTAGACCATATATGAATACATAAAACACAAACAAACAAACAAATGCACTGCCATTGAGTTCCAACTCATAGTGATCCCCATTGGGTTTCCAAGACTGTAAATATTTACAGAACAGATTGCCTCATCTTTCTTCCACAGAGTGGCTGTAAGGTTCAAATCACTGACCTTTTGTTTAGCAGCTAAATGCCTTAACTAACTATACCACCAGAACTCCTTTGTTAACATATAAGTATACACTTAATTAAAACAATGCTCTCTAATATGAAAAGGTACCAATCATAACACAAGCATATAAAGACTTATCCTAAAAAGTATATATATCTACAAAGGAGTAGTCCAAACTATGATAAAAACCAAACCAAATTCACTGCCATCAGGTTGATTCTGATTCACAGGGACCCCCTTTGTGTATCCGAGGCATTAAATCTTTATCGAAGTAGATTGCCCAGTCTTCCTCCCATGGAGTGGCTGGTGAGTTTTAACCACTGACCTTCTGGTTATTAGTCAAATGCCTTAGGCACTATGCCACCAGAGTGAAGTTTTTATGACTAATTATACTGTTGTTGCTAGTGGTACCTGACTCACGGTGACTACATGTAAAACAGAATGAAATATTGCTCAGACCTGTACCATGCCTATGATTAGATTATTGTGAACCATAGGGTTCTCACTGTTTGATTTTTGGAAGTAGATTTCAAGGTCTCTCTTCTGAAGCCCCTCTTGAGTGAACTCAAACTTCTATCTGGCTAGCAACTGAGGGCATTAACATTGTGCACCACCAGGACTTACCACTAATTATAATAACTCTACAATCTGATAAAGAATGCGACAGGACTTAACAATGGATTGACTATCTGTTTGTGAATAAACAAAACAAGCAGACAGATGTCAGTGGCTTAAAATAAACTGGCTTACTCACTGCAGTCAAGTTGTTTCCGATTTATAGTGACCCCTCCTTGGGTTTCCGAGGTGGTATCTCTCCAGAAGTAGATTGCCAAACCTTACTTGTGAGGAGTGGCTGGTGGATTTGAACCTCCAGCTTTCTGGTTAGCAATCAAATTCCTTAGGCTCTATGCCACCATAGCTCCTAATATCATCCCATAATACACATTTGATGCCAAAGACAACAATCTATGTTAATCATCATTCTCAGTTTTCTCAAAACTTATAATAAATATTATTTGTTTTGAACATATTACATACACAAAAAAAATCTGTTATGAAAAAAAAGTATTGGAAATGCTAAACCATGACCTTTAAGAAATCTAATTTTAGATGATTAATATCATGAGTAAAGCTCTTAATGTTTATTAACATTAAGCATCCTGAGTTTCTCTTGAAAACCTCTTGTGGTAGTTCAGTTTGTGTGTCAGCTTGGCTGGGCCTGGTTGAGTGGCTAGGCAGCTGGATGTAGTATTCCCCATGATGAGACTGGTAATCAACTCCATGGTGGAATCTACTGGGAACAGCTGAGTAGCTGCCTTTGGGATGCAGTCTACTTCCTCTATATAAGCAGAAGCCTTGGGAAATGGTCTCTAGCTTACCTTGAACCCTGCATGTAGCTGTGTCATTGTTCAGCAGCCTGCCATACTCTGCCAACCTTGGGACTTACAATGGACTTGAATTAATGGCCTGTTGTGTGATTTGGTAATATCTGGACTGTGCCTTTTTACTTGTCAACCTTGAGCTTGTCAGCTTCAGCAGCCAGTAACTGTCTGAGTGAAGAAAAGCCTCTAGCTTCAGTAAGCTTGGGGCTTGGGGCAGAGCTGAAGCCCAAGGCTGAGGGGCTTTCACCAAGAGCCTAGAACCTGGCACTTTGAACTTGGTCTTAAAGCCTCCAAACTGTAAAGGAATAAACTTGTGTTTGTTAAGGACATCCCATTTGTGGTATATTCCTGTCAGAGTGGCACTAGGTAACCAGAACACCTCCTGTAGCTAAACAATCTAACAAAATCCTGAGTGTTGAATATTATATATTTCCAGATGTTTAGAATATACCACCAGTTACTTGGCACCACTAATTGCATAGATTTATGCCTCCCTCCCCCTCTTTTTCTTTTTCCTGAACCAGGAACCAAAAGAAATTATGTCACTTTGGCCAGTCCATCCAGATACACTCAGAGAAAACCACTCAAATGAGGTTTGCTTGAACGCTAATTGCCAGTCAGAAATAGACCTTCTTATTCAGCATTTTAACCAAAATCAATCACAATGTTCACCGGATGTGTAGCAAGATTATATTTCCTATGAGATTGGGCAAAATATATAACCCATGAATTATTTATCTCCATTCGGAGGCTTATTTTTATACTTTCTCTGTAATTCCTAAACATTAGCATTTAATGCAAGAATGTAAATCACTGGTTAAAATTCAAGGAAAAAAACAGCAAGCAAACATGTAAAACTTTTTCTACCACAAAAGTCAATACAAAAAGAAATCTCTCTTAGTCAAAATTCACCTGACAGTCTTAATGAAAGAACTGCACAGATTTTGATAGTATTTTCTGTTATATTCTTTTCTTTGAGATTGCTTTTATTTATAGGACATCTTCATTTTATCCTTGTTTCTTTGTACTTTAATGTGTTTCTTTTGTCTGTCAAGTATAAGTCGCTAATGATAAAAACAACATCATTCCTGTAATTTCTAATTTACCTGAAGAGTCATGTTGTGGCTGAGATTTATTAGAAGATAGATAACATATCATATTAAAAGATACTTTGCAAAAATGACCTTTCTTTCCTTAGTTGCAAAAGTTTTAAAAAATCTCTGATCCAAAACCACAATAAAATTGTTGTGAATTAAATGAACAATAGAATCATTCTGGTTGCCTCTGTGCTGCTCTACCAGAAAATACCACAAATGGGATGGCTTTAACAAACAGGAGTTTATTCTCTTACAGTTTGGAGGCTTAAGTCTGAGTTAAAAGTGCCAGGCTCTAAGGGCTGGGTGAAAGCCCCTCAACCTTGGGCTTCAGCTTTGCCTTCTGCTCCTAGCTACTTACGCTGGAGGCTTTTCTTCACTCGACAGCTGCTGTTTGCTGAAGCTGTCAAACCCAAGGTTGACAAGTAAAAAGGCACAGTCCCAATGTTACCAAACAACATGGCAAGCCACTAATTAAAGTCTGTTGTGAGTCCCATGATTGTCAGAGCATGACAGGCTACTGAACAATGACTCAGCCACACGTAGGGTTCAAGAATGCCATCAGCCAGAGACTATTCCCAAAACTTCTTTTTATGTATGGGAAGCAGACCAACATCCTTAAAGCAGCTAATCAACTGCTTGTGGTAGATCCCACCATGCAACTGATTGCTAGTCTCATCATTGGAAATAACTACCACCAGCTGTCCAGCCACTCAACCAGGGCCAGCCAAGTTGACACACCACCTTAACTACCACAAGAATGCATCTCATCAGACATCTCAAATTGCATTGATATGTCCATTACATACAAATGACCTAATCAATGCCAATTTATGCCCTGGTACTCTGCAGTGGCCTTTTATTTTATGAACACTCTATTTCCTTCCACAAAGAAAGAAAGAAAGAAAGAAAGAAAGAAAGAAAGAAAGAAAGAAAAAAGTTGCCATACTTTGATTGCAACTCATGGAGAATCCACGCGTTTCAGAGCAGAATTGTGTCACGGAGTTTTCAATGGCTGATTTATCAGAAGGAGATCACCAGGCCTTTCTTCTGAGGAGCTTCTGGATAGACTCATAACTCCAAATTTTCTTTAATGGCCCAATATGTTAACCATTTGCACCATCCAAAGACTCCTCAAACACAAAATCTGGGCTAGACTGTTGCTTTTCCCTTTACTTCTCCTTCCTTTTGTCACTTACTAAACTACCTAATGCAATATATTTCAAGAGCTACAAACTAACAACTGGCATGTTTCATTTTCTTGAGTTGAATGCAGTATGGCTAGGGAGATAAATTAAATGACATGAACAAATCTGGCAATGTAAATACTTTATCAGTCTCTAAATCTATCTGAGACTACAGTTAACAGCAGAGCCACTCACTATTTTCTCAATTTTGAAGACACCTATTTTTCCCTTAATTTGGTTTCCAACTTTCATAAGCATAATAAAATTACATAGTAATATTATCTAAAGTTTTTCTTTCTAGATTCAAATCTCCAACATTATTTAATATTTTTAAAGTTCTCATAAATATATATAATAATTTGTCTTATTTGTAAGCCTCCCCTATCACCAAAGTTGTTGACTTATTTAAAATTTCAAATCCCACATAGGCAAACCCTATCTCCTTTTACTGTTTTATTTTTCACTATATATGTTGAGCACCTCAAACTTACTATTGGATTTATTTTCTTCTTTTCATCTCCTGCCCAAACTCTAGAATATTAGTATAATTTATTCATTTTGTTTATGCTGTAACCTACTGCCAAAATTGGTGTCTGTCTTATATGATTCCATTGATATTGAGTAGATTCCAATTCAGAGTGACCCTATAAAACAGAGGATAACTGCCCTTAGGGTTTCCAAGGTTGTAATCTGTACAGAGAACGGTGTTCTGGTGGTATAGTGGTTAAGACATTTGACTGCTGATTAAAAGGTTGGTGATGTGAACCCATCATCTGCTTTGCAGAAGAAAGGACACTCTGGTTCCTTAAAGATTCCAACCTTGGAAACCCAGTGGGAGTCACTATGAGTGAGAATCGATTCAATGGCAGTGACTTTGGTGTTTTTGGTTTGGAATCTTTACAGAAGTAGACTGTCACATCTTTCTTTCAAGAAGCATAACCATTGTGCTACCAGGGCTCCTTTCTGTTATATAGTAGATACTAAAAGCATTTTTACTCATGTTTCATGAATATTTTATTGAAAGCAATGAAACATGGTTGAGAATATGAAGTAAAAATAGAAGATAATTTGATCAACTAAGTCAGGCATGACACAAGAAGCATGTAAAAGAAGATGGAAGGAATGCATAGTCACTGTAACAAAAAATATTGGTTGATATGCAACCATTATAGAAGGTAGCATATGATCAGGAACTGATAGAATTGAAAGAGAAGAAGTTCAAACTGAACTAAAGGCAATGGTGAAAAACAAGGCACCAGGACTTGAGGAAATACCAATTGAGATCCTACAAAAAACTGATGTAAGTGCTCATTCATCTCTGCAAAGAAATTTGTAAGATAGCTACCTAGCCAATCAACTGGAAGAGATCCATATTAGTGTCCATTCCAAAGAAAGGTGATCCAAAAGAATATGGAAGTTATCAAACAATATAATTAATATCACATGAAATTAAAATTTTGCTGGAAATAATTAAAAGATGACTGCAGCAGTGCATTGACAGGCACTGCCAGAAATTCAAGCTGGATTCAGAAGAGGGTGTGGAACAAAAGATAATGTTGCTCATGTAAGATGGCTCTTGGCTGAAAGCAGAGAACACTAGAAAGATGCTTACTTATGTTTTGTTGACTGTGCAAAGGCATTCAATCATGTAAATCATAACAAATTATGATGAATGGGAATTCCAGAACACATAATTATGCTCATGGAGAAAATTTACATAGACCAAGGGACACTTGTTCAGGTAGCACAAGGAGATACTGTATAGTTTAAAATCAGGAGGGGTGTAGATCAGAGTTGTATCCTCATTCAATCTGTATGCTGAGTGAATAATCTGAGAAACTGGACTATATGAAAAAGAATGCTGCATCAAGATTGGAAGAAGAGTAATTAACAACCTGTGATAAGCAGATGACACAACCTTGCTTGTTAAAATGAAGACAATTTGAAGCACTTACTGATGAAGATCAAAGACTACAGTCTTCATTATAGATTACGCATCAACATAAAGAAAACATCCTCACAGCTGGACCAATAAGCAACATAAATGAAGAAAAGATTGAAGTTGTCAAATATTTCATTTTACTATTATCCACAATCAATGTCCATGGAAGAAGTATCATAAAATGAAAGAACATATTGCACTTGTCAAATCTGCTTCAAAATACCCCTTTAAAGTGTCAAAGAGCAATGATTTCATTTTGAAGACTAAGGGCACCTGCTCCAAGCCATGGTATTTTCAATCAACTCCTATGCATGTGAAAGCTGGACAATGAAAAAAGAAGACTGAAGAATTTGAATTTGCATTTGAATTTTGGCATTGAGATGGATATTTAATATACCATAGATTTCCAGAAGAACAAACAATTCTGTCTTGGAAAAACTACAATGAACAATGACAATGTTAGAAATGACAATGGTCTGTGTTTCTCCTGCTTTGGACATGTTATCAAGAGAGATCATTCCCTGGAAAAGGACATCATGCTTGGTAAAGTAGAAGATCAATGAAAAAGAGGAAGATTCTCACAGAGATATAATGACACAGTGGCTGCAACAATGGTCTCAAACGTAACAATTGTCAGGATGTCACAGGACTGGGTAGTGTCTTGTTCTGTTGTACGTAGGGTTGCCAGGAGTCAGAACTCAATGGCAATATCAACACTAACAACAACAGTGACCTCTTGCAAACCACCTCAAATTCTACCCAATGGTAACTGCCATAGCCTCATTCTACTTGTGTCTCCTTGTCTTGGGGAGTCACCCTCTGAGCAGAGTGTAGACCATGTTGTTTCTGATAAAACATCAAATCATTACATCATATTTACTTGTCCTATAGAAACACATGTGACTTTATCTCACTAATTGGACATACATTTGCTTCCCACAGCTGTCCCCTCTCTCAGCTCTGTCATCACAGGCAACTCTAGCTCCAGTTGTCCACATATTGCTTCAGATCAAACACCATTCAGGTGAGAAATACCAAGACCACAATAGTCCTGGGGTGAAGGAAACTGATTCCTTCACTGAAACCACACTAACAACTTTACCCAAACATATTTTCATTCAAATTTCCCTCACTGTTTTCATTAATAACACTTAAGTTGGTGATCAACTAAAGTTCCATGACTATTTTGGGAGTCTACTTTGTAAGGTACTCTTAGGTGATGGAACACATCATTTGTAAATATAGGAGGATAGTCTTACTTGTTCTGCTAAAGCTTTTTAAACACTGAGCTGATTGTGACATAATAAGAATTCCTTTTAACAGCCCTTCAAACATACATATATACATACACACAGAAGACAATGTAGAACTATATATATATATATATATATATATATATATATATATATATATA
>NW_006921702.1:9581667-9583053 GCF_000298275.1 Orycteropus afer afer | reverse complement strand
AAAAAAAAAAAAAAAAAAAGTTTGAATTTTGACGGTGGACAATTTTCTTTATCCCTTCCATTAGGACAGTTTAAGGTGCATGAATTTTCTAAAATTTTTACTTATTGGTGGTAAGTAAACAAAAAATAAAATAAAGTCTACTTTTTTGTCTTGCTCAAAGTTCTTTCAAAGTGGGATATTTAAAACAAACTCATGACTTGTATTAACCCAAATCAGCATACATCATTATAAATTAATGAAGTTTTCTATTCCTTAACCATGAAGAATGAAACAAAGTTCTTCCTGAATTTCCCTATAATATTCAACATCCTCCCATGACTATATTGGGTTGCCTATTGTTTAAAGGAAAAATTGAGCATAGAATGGTGCCACTATATATAAATATATATTAGCCTAGTGTGTGTGTGTGTGTGTGTGTGTGTGTGTATATATATTTATTTATTTATTTATTTGCATATGAGTCATGGATTATAAACTTCTTTCTGGCCTATACGATGAGCCTACCAGATGAATCACATAATTAGATAAATTAATTTACAAAAGTACAAAATAATTTAGATGTCAAATTTGTTTTCCAACCATTGGTGGTATAATTATGTGAGTATTACTTATAGATGCATGTCTTAATGACTGCTAATTATCCCCAATTTTTCACTTCCCTTTTCTCTATTTGGTGATAGAGCCACCACCCCTGCTCAGTCGGAAACCCAGGGAGGGGTCACTATGTGTCGGGTCCAACTCCACGGCACATAAAAACAACAACAACAACAACATGCACACCTATGAGAAGCCCCAGTCCCAAACCCCCTTGCAGCTGGTTCAGTTTTGTGGCCATATGTCTGTGTTTCCCCAAATTGAATGTGAGCAGAACTTACATGCAAAATTTCTAGATTGTGTGTTTCAGAGGTAACCATTTGCCCATCAATTTCTTTTGCCTGAAACCTGTATGTTACTGTTGTTGTTATGTACCATCAAGTCAGCCCTGACTCATGGCCACCCCTCCTTGGGTTTCCGAGTATCACTAAGGTAGTAGATTGCCCAACCTTCCACGTAGCTGGATGCAAAAGCAGTAGCTGGTGAACCTGCTTCAAACTTAATGAGTAGGGCAACATGAAGTTGTTAAAAAAATCAGAGACATTTTTTGTTTCTGGGTGCCCACTTGCCCTGGAATGGCCATCTCCTGCCAGATTATTATGTGAAGTGAAATGGCATTTGAACTGCTGTTTGAGGGGATGGGGAGATTTTTTCTTGCAACGGCATGTCTATATTTCTGTATCAGATGAAAACTTAAATATCAGTTGATTTTCCTTTTCTTGAGATAAAATAGGTTCAAGTATTTTATCCTAATCTACAAAAATCTCAGCTTCAGAGGCGGGGCAAGATGGC
>NW_006921702.1:9569973-9575184 GCF_000298275.1 Orycteropus afer afer | reverse complement strand
CTTTGGGGGCTCTTTTTCAGTATATGTTTTTATATGCATTTTAACCTTGTATGACTACAAGTTCCCCATATGTTGATTCCCTTTGACTCTCATTTCTCAAAGCTAACCCTCTCTTTCATTTCTGTGTATATTGGACAGTATATGGAAATCAGCTACTTTTTATGGTGATTTATCTCAAAAAGGAACATATACTGGGGAGTTTGAGAAGCCAGCAATACTAAAGAAGGTATGCTGTGACTGAAGAGCTTTATTTGACAGTAAGGCAAGCATAAGAAACATTCCTGATTTTAAAGTCATCTGAACCCACCAGATGCTCTACAGGAGCCTAAGAAGCCCTATGGGGCAGTTCTGCTCAGTCCTTTAGGCTCAATATATATCAGAGTACACTCCAACAAATACCATTACAACACTTGGAGTTTGTCACCATTAAATTTATTCTAGAGATATTTTATATCCATCATTTTTAACAAAGCTCTCTTTAAGTCTCCTCTCACTCCCTGTGGCCTGTGCATTGCCCAGTAAGGTCCAGTGGTTAAGAGGGCAGTCTCTGAAGTAAAAGTCAGGGTTCAAAATTAGTTTTATTAACTCATACATATTTAGTTTATTGTCTTTGCCTTAATTTCTTTTGCAAATATACATATTAATAAAAAGCAATCTTCTTATAGGATTATAAACCTGAAGCATTTAGCAGAGTGCCTCATATAAATTCTGTATCTATTTAGTTTTCTCTCCCTTTCTATCTCTCATTCTATGTATTTCTGATCAAGTAATAGCCTAATTAGCATCTATTTGAAATCTATCCTTAAGTAAAAGAAATCATATTTCATGAGTGACTTAAAATTATAATTCACATCTTTCTCTCAAGTCATCAGTCCAGGTTTATTTGTGAGTTCTGTCTGACGTTTTATTAGGATTATAAAGATGTGGACAAAGTGCATATCAAAGAATCAAGGATCCAGGGTAATAAAAAAAGAAACTAAATACCAAATAACCATGCTTAATTGAATATTCATGTAGCTAAAGCCATGGTTCTTAAATTTTCTGGAATCATTGGAGTTAAGTTTTTCATTAATTTCACAAATTTCATAACTCAAAGGGAAGTACTTTGGGATCAATTATCTTCAAAGCCAAATTTGCTAATACATGCTGGTATTTGGATAGAATTAATGCTTCTAATGTGTTGGTGGGGAAAGAAAAGAGGGGGGTGGATTTTTCTTCTGATGTGTGAAATAAGAGCTGTGAAACGAGTTGAGTAATATTGCCTGGAGAGACTCTGATCACTGAAGTATGATTCTGTCTAATGGTTTATAAAATGTGCAGATTTATTCCCCCTAAAATGTATTAGGATAGTATAGGCCATTTATCACCATTACCTGTGTATAGAGTGTGTGTGTTTGTATCGAAGTTCACTGACAGGCCTGTCTGTCATAAAATGTGGATTAAAATGTTCTAGTTGTGTAGGTATGCTGGTGCACAGAGTCTGGGAACAGTGAACATCTGCTAACAACCTAGGTGAGGTGTTGCAAGCAGAAAGTAATGGGTGCTGCCCTGGGCTCCATTGAAACATGAGCCACTACACAGACCTTCCTGCCAGGACAGGTAATCCCTGGCCTTTTCCTCAGCTCATGCTTCCTTCTGCCACTTCTACAACCATGCTTTCCTATGTACAACACATACACACAGATGAGGGGCTGCTGAATTTCTTAACACTCGTGAGCATGTGATAACTTAAGTGTGAAGATTCACAAGGACTCACTCACCATTCAGATCTACTGATTACATGCTTATGGTAAACAGAAACATGACTGCAATACATATCCCCTCAAGTTCCTGTTGAAGCAGAACTGAAATTGTGCTCTAGAAAAGACTTCGATCAAATGCTGTATTGGACACAAATATAAAACATTTCTAAGAAACCCAGAAAATCCACGATTGCTTTGAACTAGAAGAATGAGTCAACCAACCCAATAACCCACTGCCATTGTATCTGACTCATGACAACCCCTCCTTGGGTTCCCGAGGCAGTATCATTATGGACATATATTGCCCAACCTTCCTTGCAAGGAGTGGCTGGTGGGTTTGAACCGCCAGCCTTCTGATTAGCAGTCAAATGCCTTAGGCACTATGCTACCAGTCAATGAGATTTTAATTCAGTTACGTACATACTAGGAGCTCTGATTGTGTAGTGGGTAAACCATTTGGCTGCTAATCAAAGCTCTGTGGTTCAAACCCACCAGCTGCTCTGTGGAAGACATCTTACTTCCATAAAGATTTACAGCCTTGGAAACTCAATGGTGGTCATTATGAGTTGGAATCGAATCAATGACAGTGAGTTTCAATTTTGGTTTTATATATGTAACTTAGGGTAGTTACATTCACTCAACAGTGGTTCGTTATGAGCTTTAGCAATGTATGAATGATCAAGAAATACTTGTTGCCTAGCTGTGTTACTAGAAAACTATTTTTAAATGTTTTAAATTCTTCACCATCCTTTAAAAATAGCAAAACAAAAATAAAGAAAGCACCTTGGTGATATATCATTTCTTATTAAAATTCTTAGCATCTGAAAATAATTTTAGGAAATTAAAATATTTTAATGACTTTGCAAGCTTTATGAAAGTAATTATTTATGTCTAGAGATTATTCTTATTTCATCTAAACACTGGGGTAGCTAACTAATTTTTACCAAGTGCTTCCTAAATGGCAGGTACTAAGAAAATATTAATTATAAATAGAAATTATAGAAGTAAAGAGATACTATAAACAACACTAAGTGTGTTTTCCAGAAAAGTTGGGGATTTTACTGTCACAACAAAGTAGATTTCAATACTTGGGAAAAGGAAGAGAATATATAAACATTATTTTAGTGTGTCAATTTTTTTTTCTTTCTATTTGAAGAACTTCCTTTAGCCATTCTTTAAGAATAGGTCTTTTAATAAGAAATTCCTCTTCTTCTTCTTCTTCTTTTTTTTTTTTTTAAAGTTCTCTTTGCCTGAAGTGTCTTCACTTTCTCTCATTTCTGAAAGAATATTTACCCTCCATATACAATTCACATTTGGCAGTGTGTTGCCATCAACACTTCCAAATGTTTTGCTACTTCCTTCTGGCTTCTGTTGTTTCAAATGAGGCATCTGTTGTCATAGAAATATGTGTCCTTCTATATATAATGTGATATTTTCTTCTGGTCACTTCCAAGATTTTTACCCTTATTTAGTTTCAGAAGTTTAATTGTGGTATGCCTTGACATAGATTTTTTTGGGTCTAACCTACTTGAAATTTTCTTAGGTTCTTCAGTATGAAGGTTCATGTCTTTCACCAAATTTAGGGGAATTTCTGCCATTATTTCTTTAAATACTCTAAAACTCTCTGCCTTTTCTCCTTATCTTCTGGGACTTCAATGACACAATTGTTTTTCCTGAGTGTTTGGGTTTGTTTTAAATGTATTTTTTTCTGCAAATTATGTTGATTCTTCTTCAAGATCACTGATTCTATCATTTCATTTCTTCCCTATTATTTATCCCATTCAGCATTATTTTTATTTGTTATTATGATTTTCAATTCTACATTTTCCATATGTTTCTTTTTTATAATTTCTGTATTTGGTAATTTTCTTCTATTATTTTTTAAAATTTATTTTCAGACAATTTATTTTATTTTTTTTTTTTTGCATTGAGGAAATTTATTAGAGTGTGCTCTTGGAAATAATTCCTGTGAGTGAGTGAGGCAATCAAAATTGGGTAGAGAAGTTGAACTATAATGAAGTTTCACTAAAAACTTCAGATGGAATCATAGAAAGGTCTGGAATTGGGATGGCTTTTCAGAGGTATGGGGACTGGGCATTTATGCTCTCTCCTGGACCACTCTTGAATGCAAGATGCCTCCATAGAGAGAATGATATTGGACAAAGCAACAGTCTCTGGCTGAGCTGGGGGAGTTCTGAAGAGAGGAACTGGGAGAATATCACCATGTCCACATGTCTAGTATAGTGAGTCTGTCTTCTTTTATATGGGTGGGCAGAAATTCCTTGTATATTTTAAGTATTAGTCTATTATCAGTTTTAGACATTGCAAATATCTTCTTTCAATCTATCAACTGTCAACTTTCTCCTGAGTATCATTTGTTGAGCACATTTCTTAATTTTAATGTAACTAAATTAATATATTTTCCTCCTTAAGGATTATGAGAGTATTGTTTAAAAGATCCATCCCCATGTCTTAGGTCAGTAAGATATCTCCTAAATAATGTTCTTTTAGAGGATGCATTTTTACCTTGCACTTTTAGCCTTTTAATTTTCCTATAGTCCACTTTGAATGTGGCATTATGTAGGTGTCCAATTTTCTTTCCTTTTCCTCTGTATGATGAACCAATTTCCCCTGTTCTTTCTTGAACTCTCTGTTGTCTGGTTTCTGCCTTCACCAGTTTCTTAAAATGCCATATCTGCAAAGAATTGTTGACCTCTTAATATTCTTACTCCATAGCTTTTTAAAAATTCTCACTCATCTTACCTTCCAAGTGGGACTGGGAACTTTTGACCACTTTCCCCTTTTTGAAACTCTCATATAAATGTCTTTTCTGAACTTACTATGGTTTGGTTTTTCTTTCTTTGTTTCTTCTTCCTCTTTTTTCCCTTACAGCTTTGCTGGCTAAACTTTCTCTTGTAGCACTTAACAATTCATTTAATTTGAGGCCTCATCCTAGTCTTTCTTTTTATCCCTCATAATTTCATTTTCTTTGAGAAATTCATTTATTCTCAAGATTATATTCCATCTAGGTACTTAACAATGTCCCTACTAGCAAATCTAGTCCTGATTTCTCTTGTGAATGCCAGTGACAAATTTATTTTCTTTTTCTTTTTTGTTTCCCCAATTTTTATTATGATTTGGGTGAAAGTTTACAGAGCATATATGGTTTCTGAAACAACAGTTAATACACATTTTGTTTCCTGACATTGACTGAAATTCCCACAGTGTAACGACTCTCTTCCCACTTCCTCCTTGTAATTACCTCTTATCTGTGTCTTTCTTTCCTATGCCTTCCTGCCCCCTGAGCTATCTCTCTGTGCAAATATTGCCTTTCTGTTCGCCCATGACAGATTTTTCCAAGGAGTATATCTACATGGTGTAAATGTTCACCCTATATCCCTGTCTGTTGTTTGACTGGAAGCTACTGAAGTGAGTTCAATTCCATGCATGAAGGCTAACTGTGGGCCAT
>NW_006921702.1:9567291-9568973 GCF_000298275.1 Orycteropus afer afer | reverse complement strand
GGCAGTATCACTACGGAAGTAGGATTGCCCAACCTTCCTTCTGAGAAGTGGCTGGTGGGTTTGAACCGCCAGCCTTCTGGTGAGCAGTCAAGTGCTTTAGGCACTATGCTACTAGAGCTCCTTAGTATTATTGTATTGGTCACTCAATTTGGAATGTTGCCTTTCCATTCACCCAAATCAATACTTGTCTCTTACCTATGTAACAATTTTCCCTACTTCTCCCTTCCTGTCCATGGTAACCAACAAAAAGTTTCTTTCCATATATAAATGTTTCCTTTACTTTGTACAGTAATGGACTAATACAATATTTTTCTTTCTGTGATTGACTTATTTCATTCCACGATGTCCTCCAAGTTCATCAACATTACGCACTATTTTGTGGATTCTACACTATTTAGAGTTGCATAGTATTCCATTGTGTGTATGTACTATAGCTTGGTTATCCATTCTTCTGTTGATGGCTTTTAGGTTGTTTCCATCTCTTTGCCATTATGAACAGAGCTGTGCTGGACATGGGTATGCATATATCTATTCATGTCCTGGCTCTCACTTCTTTAGTATATGCCCTTAGTAATGGGATTACTAAATTTCTATTTACTAAATTTCTATTACTAAATTTCTATTTTCAACTTTTTAAGAAATTGTAAAACTGATTTCCATGGTGATTGTATCATTTTGCAGACCCACCCAGAGTGCATGAAAGTCTAAATTTCTCCATATCCTAACCAGCATTTGCTATTTTCTGTCTTGTTGAACTTTGCTATTAGTGCTGGTGTGAGATAATATCTCATGGTTGTTTTGATTTGCATTTATCTTATGGCTAATGTCCATGCACATTTTTTCATGTGTTTATTGGCTGCCTAAATATCTTCTTTGGTGAAGTGTCTATTCATGTCTTCTGCCCATTTTTAAATTGTATTATTTGTCTTTTTGATGTTGAGGTTTTGGAGTTTTCTATAAATCTTAGGGATAAGTCTATTGTCAGATATGTCATTGCCAGATAATTTTTTCCACTCTATAGATTCTTTTTTTATGTTTTCAGAGAAGTCTTTTGATACATATAAAAAATAAAATTGTTTCTTGAAAAATTTTTGTAATAGCTGCTCTGAAGTCTTTGTCAGTTAATTCCAACATGTGATTCTTTTGGTGGTGAGATGAGGTTTCTTTTTTTTTTTTTTTTAATTATAATGATTTTATTGTTTTTTAGTATTATGAGTGATATTTTATAATATCCTGGATATTTTGTTACTATGTTAGGAAATTCTGTGTCTTATGTAAATATTTATGTGAGTATTCTCACTATATTTAGATTTAGGTTTCTCAAATTGGCCTTCTTTTGTAGGCTGTGTTTCCAATAAAAATTCATTGTTAATATTATCTTACCTGTTTGCTTTATCTTGGATAACATGTGTGTTTCACTGTTTCCTACTTATGTTGCTTGAGAGTGGGAAGTTTTTACCCAGACCAGGTCACTTGATTGCTTCTAGATGTGAAAAGAAAGTCTCTAGACTGTAATGTTGAAAAATGATTTTAGGGTTGCATATTTTCCTAGAATGAGATATATGTTGTGTTGAACCCTCCTTGTGCATACTGTCCAACTACCAATGTCTTTTTATGAAGGAGGAGTGTCTCAGGTATAGTTTGGAAGGGAAGGTTCCCCTGGACTGCATATTGTCAGCAAA
>NW_006921702.1:9564940-9566056 GCF_000298275.1 Orycteropus afer afer | reverse complement strand
ATATATATATATATATATATATATATATATATATAACAAGTGGAATTCAATGTTATATACACCAGCTCCTAGGGCACCTGAAAACTTTTTTTATCCTATTAGGGAGCCTGAGGTTTAAACTTGGAGGGAAGCATGATGAGTATAAGAGAGAAGAAAGCGGTTGGTGTGGTTAGAAAAAGAACAAAGTTTTGCTTAGATAAATCTATAGTTACACAGGAACAAGACCACGCAGATTTTGTAGATCATGTATTTATTTTAAAAGCATTAGAAATCTATTGTCTGAGTTAAAACAGTAAAGAAGAGAGGAACATTCAGATATATGTTTCATACATATGTACTTATCATATGTAGAGTTTCACAGTGTGAGAAAGTGAACACTAATAGACAGAAGGCACAAAAGAGCTATTACTTGAACTGCAAGATGGGTGAGTGAAATGTGGAAAATTGAGGATATATCTGAAAGATGTTTAGGATTTGAAGATGAGAAGCTATGGGGACAGGTGATGAAAAGATGTAATTTTAAAATATAAAACTAACTTTATGGTATATACAACTGAAGTGAATATCCTGAGATCAGATCTCTACAAGATATTAGCATTGAATTAGACCTTTTGATTCTAGATGCATTAAATTTGAAGTGGATTTGAAACAGACAAGATGTCAACCCACATACTTAGACTACCACAAATATATTATTTTTTTATCACTTTCCAGTGACAGAATTCACATTAGCTTTATTAATCTTCTATATTAAAAGATGTTTCTAGACTTTTATCATTTTCCCAAGTATCAGATTCTATTTGTTGAGTTCTGACATTAAAAATTCTAACTGTTTTGGTAAATATAATTATGTGTCATTTTTTACTAAGTACTTTTATTTTTCTTCTATAATTTTTATTTTTAACTTACACTTTTTTAGTCCTTGTCATTTAGGAAGAACTTAGTGAATATTAGTTTCCTATTCCACTGTTTAGATTAAACAAGGATAATTCTTAGAAACCAATAATTACTTTCCTAATGTTCCCAAGGGATATCATAGCTGTTGTCAGATGGATCTTGGCTCAAGGCAAAGAATACCAGAAAGATGTTTACTTGTGTTTTATTGACTATGCAAAG
>NW_006921702.1:9557182-9564069 GCF_000298275.1 Orycteropus afer afer | reverse complement strand
AAGAGGGGGAGGCCTTCAGGGAGATGGATTGATACAGTGGCTGCGATGATGGGCTCAAGTATAGCATGGATTGTGGGGCTGGCGCAGGATCGGGCAGTGTTTCGTTCTGCTGTGCATGGGGTCGCTATGAGTTGGAAACGACTCAGCGGCACTTAACAACAACAACAGTGTTCTCAAAGTCAATAAAACACATCAATTTCCTAAAAATAATTTCACACTCTTTCAATTTTTAAAAGAACTAGAGATAGGTGAAGGTAAATATTTTATATTTTCTCATATAAGAGAAGCAAAAGAAAACAAAAGAACAGAAAAAATTGTGTAGCTCCTAATGCCAGGCAAAGCATTTATAGATTTGACTGTTAAAGCATAATCCATAAACATATATATATATATATTTGTGGTTAAGGATTTCTAGTGTTATAGTAGTTAAGACATTTGTTTGTTAACCAAAATGTCAGTGATTCAAACCCAATAGCTGTTCATGGAAGAAAAGATGAGGCAAGCTGCTTCTGTAAAGACTTATAGCTTTGGAAACCAATGAAGGTCTCTATGATTCAGAATTGGCTTGATGGCAGTGAGGTTTTATTTATTTATTTATTTTTGTTTGTTTGTTTTCAATATGTATAAAGTTAACTCACTCACTGTCATTAAGTAGATTCTGACTCTTAGTAACCCCTAAAAGATTTCTAAGGCTGTAAATCCTTACTGAAGGAGACAGCCTCATCTTTCTCCTGAAGAGCAACTGATGGGTTCAAACCACTGAGCTTTTGATTAACACCTGAATGCCTTAATCACTGTGCCATTAGAGCTCCTTATATTTAGTTAAAGTTCATAAAAATCAATTTCATTTTTGCTTTATGAAGGATCTTGCTGTTGTTTTTGTTATGTGCTGTTGAGTCGGTCCCAACTCATAGAAACCCTTTCTTGGGGTTCCATGGTGGTATCACTATGGAAGTAGATTGCTCAAGTTTCCTTCCAAGTAGTGGCTGGGGGCTGAACCACCAGCCTTCTGGTTAGCAGTCAAGTGAAGAATTTTGCTAAAAATATGAAAAGACAAGCAACAGAATGGAAGGAGTTTGCTACATATTTGACAAAGGACTGGTATCTAAAATACATAAAGAGCTCACAAATCTCAATAGTAAAAATAAAACAATCTAATAACAAAATATGAAAAAGATATTAAGAAAAACTCACTAAACGTGATGCAAAAATTACAAATAAGCCTATGAGGAAAAATTGCTTAACTGTATTAGTCAATGGAAAAGTGCAAATTAAAATATGATGTCACTACATACTTATCATCATGTTAAAAAACAGTGACAAAATCAAGTGCTGGCAAACATGTATAGAAATTAGATCATTCATATATTGCTGTGAAATATTTAAAATCATATAGCTACTCTGGAAAACAGTTTGGCATTTTCCTAAAATAAATAAATTGGTAAACAAACATGAAAAACTTTATGAAACAGCAATGGTGCACTTTGATGTTTATCCCTGAGAAAGGAAGACCTATGTTAATACACATTTGTGCAAGAATGATTATAGTCATTGGAAAACCAAAAGGTAGAAGAAATTCAGAGGTCTTTCAATGGATTAATAGTTCAACAAACTATTTTACTTCCATAACATGGATTGCTACTCAGTAATTAAATGGAGTAAACTAGTGATGCAACAACCAGGATGAATCTGCAGATAATTAAGCTGATTGAAAAAAAAAAAAAAGAAAGAAAAAGAAAAAAGCCAGTCTTAAATGTTTACCCACTGTATAGTTCCATTTATATAATAGTCTTGAAAATGACAAAATTACAGAAATGGAGAACATGTTAGTAGATGACAGGGATTAAGAAAGCAGTAGAAGACACCACTCATCTGTCAGTTTATGGTACTGTGGTGGCTTACATGTTACTGTAAGGCTGGAGGCATTGTCACTGGTGTTTCAAATACCATCAGGCTCACTCATGATGGACAGGTTTCAACAGAGCTTCCAAACTAAGACAGACTAGGAAGAAGGAAGGGGCCATCAACTTCTCAAAGAATTGGCCAGTGAAAAAAACCATGAATAGCAATGAAACACTGTCTAATATATTGATGGAAAACTTAATGAAAGCCCTGAAACATGCCTGATATAGTGATGGAAGATGAGCCCCTCATGTTGGAAGACACTCAAAATACAACTGAGAAAGAGCTGCCTTTTCAGTCAACCTTAATGACTTAGATGAAGTAAAGCTTTCAAACTTCCATTTGCTGATGGGCAAGACTCAAAATGGGGAGAAACAGCTGCAAACATCCATTAATAATTGGAACATAGAATGTATGAAGTATGAATCTAGGAAAATTGGAAGTTGTAAAAAATGAAATAGATTGCATAAAGATCAATATCCTAGGCACTAGTGAGCTGAAATAGACTGGTTTGGGCCATTTTGAAACTTGCAATTGTATGACCTACTATGCCAGGAATGACGAATTGAAGAGGAATTGGCAAGGCATTCATAGTCACAAAGAATATTTCAATATCTATCCTGAAGTACAATGCTGTCAATGATAGGATAATACTGACATACCTACAAGGAAGAATAGTTAAACTAGTATTATTCAAATTTATGCACCAACCACTAAAGCCATAGAAGAGGAAGTTGGAGAAATTTACCAAATTCTGCAGTATGGAATTGACAAAAACTGCAATCAAGATGTATTGATTATTACTGGTGATTACAATGTGAAAGTTGGAAACAAAAAATAACTACCAGTAATTAGAAAATATGGCCTTGGTGATAGAAACAACATCATAGACCATATGGTAGAATTTTGCAAAAGCAATGACTTATTCACTGCAAATACCTTTTCTCAACAATATAAATGCTGGCTACATATGTGGGACTCACCAGAAGGAATACACAGGAATCAGATGAACTACATCTATGGAAAAAGGTTATGGAGAAGCTCAATATCTTCACCTAAAATAAGGCCAGGAGCTGACTGTGAAACAAATTATGTATTGCTCATATGGAAGTTCAATCTGAAACTGAAGAAAAATTTAAAAAGTTAACAAGAACTAAAATATGACTTTTATTATATCCCACCTGAATTTAGAAACCATCTAAAGAAAAAATTTAATTCATTGAACATCATTGACTGAAAACCAGAGGACCTGTGGGATGATATCAAGAAAATCATCCATGAAGAAAGCTGTGAAGTTTGCTCTTGAATGGAGAGTGTCTAAAGCAAATGGAAGAAATGACAATATAAAAGAGCTCAACATAAGATTTCAATGAGGAGCTCAAGAAGACAAAGTCAATTATTATAATGAATGTGCAAAGATCTGGAGTTAGAAACCCAAAAGGAATGAACATGTTTGGCATTTCTCAGGCTCAAAAAACTGAAGAAAAGATTCAAGCCTCAAGTTGCAATATTGAAAAGATTCTATGGGTAAAAGATTGAATGATGCAAAAAGAAGATGAAAGGAATACCAACAGTCACAGTATCAAAATGAATTGGTCGAGGTTCATCCATTTCAGTAAGTGCTGTATGATCAAAATCCAGTGGTATTGAAGGAAGAAGTCCAAGTTGCACTGAAGGAAATGGTGAAAAACAAGGCTTCAGGAATTGACGGAATACCCACTGAGATGTTTCAACAAACTGATGCCAAGCTGGAGGCACTTACTTGTCTATGCCAAGTGATCTGGAAGATAGCTACATGGCGAACTGACTGGAAGAGGTCCATATGTGTACCTGCAACAAGGAAATGTGAACTGAATGTGAAAATTATCCAACCATACCAATAATATTGCATGCAAATAAAATTTTGTGGAAGATAATTCAAAAATGGTTGCAACAGTATATTGCCAGGGAACATTCAGAAATGCAAGCTGGATTCAGAAGAAGATGTGGAATGAGGGACATCATTGCTGATGTCAGACAGATCTTAGCTGAAAGTAATGAGTATCAGAAAGATGTTTATTTGTGTTTTATTGATTATGCAAAAACAATCAACTGTGTGGATCATAACAAACTACGGATAACATTAAGAAGCATGAGAATTCCAGAATACTTCAATTGTGCTCATGAAAAACCTGTACATAGACAAGGAAGCTGTTATGTGAATAGAACAACGGGATACTCTATGGTTTAAACTCAGGAATGGAGTGAATCAAGGTTGTATCCTTTCAGCATATTTATTCAATATGCATGCTGACTAATAATCTGAGAAGCTGGACTATATCAACAAGAATGTGGCATCAGGTATGGAGAAAGATTCATTAACAACCCTTGATATGCAGATGGCACAACTTTGCTTGCTGAAAATGAAGAGACTTGAAGCACTTACTAATGAAGATTAAAGACTACCAGTCTACAGTATGGATTACACCTCAACATAAAGAAGATGAAAATCTTCACCACTGGACCAATAGGTAATATCACACTAAATGGAGAAAAGAGTGAAGTTGTCAAATATTTCATATTACTTGGATGTACAATCAGCACCCATGGAAGCAACAGTCATGAAATCAAACATCATATTGCACTTCATAAATCTTCTACAAAAGACGTCTTTAATGTGTTGAAGAGCAAAGATTTCATTTTGCAGACTAAGGTGTTCCTAATCCAAGGCATGGTATTTTCAATCACCTCAAATGCATGTGAAAAATAGAGAATTAATAAGGAAGACCAAAGAATTGATGTCTTTGAGTTGTGGTGTTGGCAAAGAATACTGAGAGTACCAAGGTCCACCAGAAGAACAAATAAATTTGTCTTCAAAGAAGTGCAGCCAGAATACTACTTGGAATCGACAATGACCAGAATTCATGTCATCTGCTTTGGTCATGTTGTCAGAAGAGACAGAAAGAGAAGATTCTCAGTGAGATGGATTAACACAGTGGCTGCTATCATGGGCTCATGTATACTAAGGAGTGTGAGAATAGTACACAATTGAACAGTCTTTCATTCTCTTGTACACAGGGTTTCTATGAGTCCCAGCTGACTTAAAGGCACCTAACCACAAGAACAACAGCAGACAATGGGAAGTAGATATGAGTATAGAAAGGGGGGGAAAAAAGTATCCTGACAGTGATGGGTAGGCTCTATATCTTGATTGTACAAATGTTAATATTCTGGTTGTGATATTTAATTATAATTTTGCAACCTCTTACCAGAGGGAGCTCTGGTAGCATAGTGCTAAGGCATTTGACTGCTAATCAGAAGGCTGGTAGTTCAAACCCACCAGCCACTCCTTGGAAGGAAGGTGGGGCAATCTACTTCCATAGTGATACTGCCTCGGAAATCCAAGGAGGGGTCGCTATGAGTTGGGTCTGACTTGATGGCACATAACAACAACAACAACAACATTGAGGAGCATCAGGGTAAAAGGTACATGAGATGTCTCAGTAGTATTTCTCACAGTTGCCAATGGATTTACAATTATTTCAAAATAGCTTAATTTAAATGAAAATTTTTAAAAGTGGACAGGAACACATATATAATGAAAAGTTATTACTTTGGGTTTAAGCATTTATAAAGCTGATAATATGAAAAATAGTAATTTGTAAAATTTTACTTTGAAAATCCTTCAGAATATCAAAACAGAATGGCCATGACTTCCTCTACCATCTTTCTGGCTGCCCACATCAATTTAATATACCTTTATACCTCTTGAAAGAATCATTTTCACATTTGCCATTTCTTTGCCCTTCTCTTTAAGTGTTGAAATTTTACCTCATTTTTTTCAGAGTTTGTTTAGAGACTCCATCATGAGAAAAAACTGACCAACCAAACTAACAAATAAAAAACAAACACACACCACCAAAACCTATTGTTAAAAAACTGTTTATTGATATTTGAGTGTACAGAGCAAATTCATTTTCCATTCAACAGTTCATACACATTTGTTTTGTGATATTTATTGCAATACCGACAAATCTTGCCCCTTCCTCCCTGTGTTTACTGTTTCTGCTTTCCTTCTTTCCTATCTCTTCCTGTCTTTGGAGTTTTGTTATTGTTGTTAGGGGCAGCCAAGTCATATATGACTCATAATGACCTTAGTACAACAGTCCTGTGGAATCCTCACAATCCTTACTATGCTTGAGATTATCATTCTTGCCATTATGTCAGTCCATCTCATTAAAATTTTCCCCTTTTTCACTGATAGTGTACTTTGCCAAACATGGTATTCTTCTCCAGAGAATGGTTCTTCTGACAACATGACAAAAGTAGGTGAGATGAAGTCTGACCATTCTTGCTTCCAAGGAGCATTTCAGCTGCACTTCTTCCAGGACGGATTTGTTCCTTCTTCTGGTGGTCCTTGGTGTTTTCAGTATTCACCGCTACCACAATTCAAAGACATCAACTCTTCTTCGGTCTTCCTTATCCGTTGTCCAGCTTTCACACATGTGTGGGGTTATTGAAAATATTACTTGGTTTAAGCACACCTTAGTCTTCAAAGTGACATCTTTGCTTCTTAATACTTCAAAGACATCTTTTGGAGCAAATTTGCCCAGTGCAATACTGCGTCTGATTTCTTCACTGCTGCTTCCAGGAACATTGATTGTGAATTCAATTAGTCAAATCCCTGACAACAACAAACTTTTCTCCATTTATTGTGATGCTGATTATTGGTTTGATTGTGAGGATTTTTGTTTTCTCTTTGTTGAGATGTAATCCATACTGAAGACTAGTCTTTGAATTTCATCAGTAAGTGCTGATTTTTTTTTTTTTTTTTACTTCGATTGTGGTGAAAATATACACAGCAAGACATTCACCAACCTAACAACTTCCACATTTACAACTCATGGACTTTGATGACATATTTCATGTTATGCCATCATTATTGCTATGCATTTCCAAAACATTCCACTACCATTAGCATAAATTAAATGCCCCCTAAACAAAAG
>NW_006921702.1:9523939-9556918 GCF_000298275.1 Orycteropus afer afer | reverse complement strand
AGGAAGGTTGGGCATTCCTACTTCCGTAGTGATACTGCCTCGGAAACCCAAGGAGGGGTTGCTTTGAGTCGGGGCCGACTCGATGGCAAGTAACAACAACATATATATATATACACATACATATATATGTATATAAATTTTTATTTTTATTATTTTTTTTCCCAACCTAGGTAGGTTAACACTCTGGTAACCAACAAAGTTTCCTTCCATATATAAACCTTGCCTTGATATTTCACATCAGTGCACTAATAGAGTATTTGTCCTTCTGTGATTGACTTATTTCACTCAGCATAGTTTCCTCTAAGTTCATCCATTTTATGCAGTGTTTTGCAGATTCTACATTATTCTTCAAGGGTTGCATAATATTTCACTGTGTGTATGTACCACAGTATGTTTATCTATTCTTCAATTGATGGGCATTTAGTTGCTGCAAGTCTTCTTCACTTTCAGCAAAAAACCTCTGTCACCTGCATATTGCAGGTTGCTAATGAGTCTCCCTCCAATCCTGAGGCCACATTCTTCTTCATATAGTCCAATTTATTGGATTATTTGCTTAGCGTAAAGATTGAATAAGTATGGTAAAAGGATACAACTCTGACACACACCCCTCGTGATTTTAAACCATGTAATATCCCCATATTCTGTTTGAACAGCACCCTCCAGGTCTGTGTAAATGAGAGCAATGAAGTGTCTGGAATTCCCATTCTTTACAATATTTCCATAATTTGTTATGGTCCACATAGTCAAATGCCTTTGCATAGTCAACAAAAAAACAGGTAAGTATCTTTCTGATATTCTCTGCTTTCAGCCAATATCCATCCAACATCAGCAATGATATCCCTTGTTCCATGTCCTCTTCTCAATCTAGCTTGCATTTCTAGAAGTTATCAGTCCTGCTGCAACCATTTTTGAATTATCATCAGCAAAATTTTACCTGTGTGTGATATTAGTAATATTGTTCTATAATTGTCACATTCTGTTGGATGATGTTTCTTTGGAATGGGCACAAATATAGATCTCTTCTAGTCAGTTGGCTTTCTTCCCAATTTCTGGTCATAAATGTGGAAGCACCTCTGGTGCTGCATCCATTTGCTGAGACATCTCAGTGGGTATTCCACCAATTTCTGGAACCTTGTTTCTCACCAATTCCTTCAGTGCAACTTGGACTTCTTCCATAAATGTCATTGGTACTTGATAGTATACTATCTCTTTATATAGCTGAACATTGATCAATGCTTTTTGATACAATGACTCTGTGTATTCATTCCATCTTCTTCTGATCTTCTTGCATCTTTCAATATTTTGTGCACAGATTCCTTCAAAATTGCAATTTGAGGCTTGAATTTTTTCTTCAGTTCTTTCAGCTTGAGAAATGCTCAGTGTATTCTTCCCTTTTGGTTTTCTAACTCCAAGTCTTTGCACATTTCATTATAATATTTTACTTTGCCTTCTTGAGCCACCCTTTGGAATCTTCTGTTCAGCTCTTTTATTTCATCACTTCTTCCATTTATTTTAGCTACTCAACATTCAAGGAATGACAAAATAAAATAATTGAACTGAAGATATCAAAGAGCAGCTTGAGAAGACAAAGCCAATTACTATAATGAAATGTGCAAAGACCTGGAATTTGAAAACCAAAAGAGAAGAACACGCTCAGCATTTCTCAAGCTAAAAGAATTGAGGAAAAATTTTAAGCCTCAAGTTTCAATATTGAAAGATTATAAGGGCAAAACATTGAATGATGCAGGGAACATCAACAGAAGATAGAAGGAACACACAGAGTCACTGTACCAAAAAGAACTGGTTGATCTTCATCCATTCCAGGAGGTGGCATATGATATAGAACCAATGGTACTGAAGGAGGAAGTCGAAGCTGCAATGAAGGAATTGGCAAAGAACAAGGCTCCAGGAATTGATGGAATACTCACTGAGATATTCCAACAAATGGATGCCGCACTGGAGGCACTCACTGGGTTATGCCAAGAGATTTGGAAGACAGCTACCTGGACAACTGACTGGAAGAGACCCATATTTGTACCCATTCCAAAGAAAGGTGATCTTCCAGAATGTGGAAATTATTGAACAATATCATTAATATCACATGCAAGTAAGATCTTACTGAAGACAATTCAAAAATGGTTGCAGCAGTATATTGACAGAGAACTTCCAGAGGTTCAAGCTGGATTCAAAAGATGACGTGGAACAAGGAATATCATAGCAGTTGTCAGATGGATCTTGGCTCATGGGAAAGAATACCAGAAAGATGTTTACTTGTGCTTTTATTGACTATACAAAGGAATTTGATTGTGTGGACCATGACAAATTATGGATACCATTGAGAAGAATGGGAATTCTCGAACACTTGCTTGTACTCATGAGGAACCTGTACTTTGGCCAGGAGGCTGTTGTTCGAATGGAACAAAGGGACACTGCATGGTTTAAAATCAGGAAGGGAGTGCATCAGGGTTGTATCCTGTACCCATACTTATTCAATCTATATGCTGAGCATATAATCCTAGAAGCTGGACTATATGAAGAAAAGCGTGGCATCAGGATGCTGAGATATGCTGATGATACAACTTTCTTGCTGAAAGTGAGGATGACTTGAGGCACTTACTGATGAAGATTGAGGAACACAGTCTGCAGTATGGATTACATCTCCATGTAAAGAAGACAAAAATCCTCACAACTGTACCAATTAGCAGCATCATGATAAATTGAGAAAAGATTGAGGTTGTCAAAGAATTCACATTGCTTGGTACAATTGAGGCCAATGAAAGCAGCAGTCAAGATATTAGACAATGTGCAGCAATGGGCAGGTCGGCTGTGAAGGAACTCTTTCAAGTGTTGAGGAGCAAGGATGTGTCCTTGAGGACTAAGGTGTGCCTGACACAGGCCATAATATTTCCAGTCATCTCATATGAATGTGAGAGCTGGACAATGAATAAGGAAGACCAAAGAAGAGTTGATGCTTTTGAGTTGTGGTGCTGGTGAAAAATGCTGAAGGTACCATGGATTGCCAAAAGAACTAACAGATCTGTCCTGGAGGAAGTGCAGCCAAGATGCTCCTTGGAAGCAAGGATGGACAGACTTTGTCTCACCTACTTTGGTCATGTTGTCAGAGGGGACCATTCCCTGGAGAATGATGTCATGCTTGGTAAGGTGGAGGGTCAATGAAAGAGGGGAAGGCCTTCGACGAGATGAATTGACATGGTGGCTGTGACAATAGGCTCAAGTATAGCAAGGATCATGGACCTGGTGCAGGATTGGGTGGTGTTTCGTTCTCCTGTGCATGTGGTCACTATGAGTCGGAGGCAACTCCATAGCACCTAACGACAACAACACATTCAAGAGCACATTTCAGAGTCTCTTCAACATCCATTTTGATCTTATCTTCCTTTCCTGTCTTTTTAATGACTTTGTGATTTCTTCACGTAGGATATTCTTCATGTCATCTGACAACTCATCTAGTCTTCAGTCATTGGTGTTCAATACCTCAAATCTCTTCCTCAGAAGGTCTCTAAATTCACATGGGATATAATGAAAATCATATTTTGGCTCTCATGGACTTGCTTTATTTATTTTTTTTTTTTCCAGCTTCAACTTGAACTTGCATATGAGCAATTGGATGTCTGTTCCACAGTCAGCTCCTGACCTTCTTTTGACTGATGATGATTGAGTTTCTCTGTCACCTCTTTCCACCCATGTAGCCTCTCTGATTCCTGTGTATTCTACCTGTCAAGTTCCACATATGTAGCCACCATTTTTGTTGTTGATAAAAGGTATTTGCAATGAATAAGTCATTGGTCTTGCAAAATTCTTTCATGTGGACTCCAGTGTCGTTTCTATCACCAAGCCCATATTTTTTACCTAGAGAAGATTATTCTTTGTTTCCAACTTTCAAATTCCAATCATCTGCAATAATCAACACATTTGATTGCATGTTTGGTCAATGTTAGACTGCAGAAGTTGGTAAAAATCTTCAATTTCTTCATCTTTTGCTTTAGTTGTTGGTATGCAAATTTGAAAAATAATTGTATTAATTAGTCTTCCTTGTAAGCATGTGGATATTATCCTATCACTGACAGCATTGTACTTCAGGATAGATCTTGAAACATTCTTTGGAATGATGAATGCCACACCATTCTTCTTCAATTTATTATTCCCGGCATAGTAGACTATATGATTGTGTTATTTAAAATGGCCAATACTAGTCCATTTCAGCTCACTAATGCCTATAATATCAATCTTTATGCATTCTTTTTCAGTTTTGACAACTTCCAATGTTCCTAGATTCATATTTCATACATTCCATCTTCCAATTATAAGTGAAAATTTGCAACTGTTTCTTGTTATTTTGAATTGTACCTGATCAGCAAACATAAGTCCCAAAAGTTTTACTCCATTCCTGTCATTAAGGTCAACTCTACTTTGAGGAGGCAGCTCTTCCCTTATTATTATTTGAGTGCCTTCCAATCTGAGGGGCTCATCTTCAGCACTATATCAATGTTTCACTGCTAGTCATAATTTTTTCTAGTGACCAACTTTTTCAAAAGTGGAGGGTCCTGTCCTTCTTCCCAATCTTTCTTAGTCTGGAAGGTCTAATGAAACCTGTTCACCATAGGTAACCCTGCTGGTGTTTGAAATTCTTGTCACAGCCTCCAGCCTCACAGCAACATGCAAGCCCTGCAGTACCACAAACTTACAGATGAGAGGTAATGAGTTTTATCCATGGACAAATACTGCTCTGTTGTTCCTGTATAGTTGATTGTTCTAAGGAATGTGTACCTCCCTAGTGTTATTGTTTACCTTATAGCCCTGTCCATTATTTGACTGTAAGTTGAGCCAGGGAGCAAAAACAATATTTGTTACATTACTTTTCTTAAATTTAAAATTTTTAATTATAGTCTTTTCTCATTTCAAAAAATATATATAATTTTGAATTAGTAAATAATTCTCCTTAAATTGTAGAAGTGTCAGACCCTGGAAACTTAATTCTAATTCAGACCTATTTACAAAAGATTACTCTTCCCTGAAATACTTCTCTAAATGCTTTTTCATCTTATTCATATTTACACATTTTTCAGATTTTCATTTCTTCCCTGACCTTTCTGACCAGGTTAAATTTTCTTGCTATGTTTCTCAGAGCTTCTATCATTACACACTCATTTTCATATTGTGAGAAATTTAATTATCCTTCTACTCCACCACAGTACTAATTGCTTGAAGAGCATAGTGCCTATGTTTGCACCATTTCATATACAATGTGCAGTACAAGATCTAGCTCAGTAACAACTATGGGAGTAATTAATTGCAAATTATAGATATTGAGGAAAAACCAATATATTCCTCAAAGAACCTATTGCTAAATGTAAGTCTTGGTTTTAAATTAATGAACTTTGTAGGGTATATAATCTTCAAGTATTCAGCAAAATATAGCTGAAGAGTTATTCCAGTTACCTAGTGCCACTCTGACAAGAATATACCATATATGGGATGGCCTTAGCAGACAGGAGTTTATTCTTAGAATTCTGAGGCTTTAAGTCCATGTTCAAAGTTCCAGGCTCTAGGGGCTGTGTGAAAGCCCCTCAACATTGAGCTTTAGCTCTGCCTCTGGCTCCTGGCCCATTGAAGCTAGAGGCATCTCTTCACTCAGGCTTCACTGGCTGCTGAGGTTGACAAGCCCAAAGTCAACAAATAAAATGACACAGTCCCAATGTTACCAAACCATATGGCAGGCCATTAATTCAAGTCCTTTGAAAGTCTCACTATCGGTAGAGCATGGCAGGCTGCTGAGCGACAACACAGCTATATGTAGGGTTCAAGCATGCCATAAGCTAGGTACTATTTCCAAAGCTCCTACTTATATACCAGAAGCAGACCACATCCCTAAAGCAGCTACTCAGCTGCTTGTGACAGATCCTAGCATGGAGTTGATTGCCAGTCTCATCATGGGGAATAACTACCACCAGCTGCCCAGCCACTCAACCAGATCCAGCCAAGTTGACATACAGACTTAACCACCACAAGAGTGAGATTTTATGATGTCCTATTTATCTACCTTCTCATCATTACAATCAAGTAATGTAATAAATCTACTCACAATGTTTTTTTTCAGTGTAAGATGTTTGTCTAATGAGTAGATGGCATACAACAAGACAGAAGAAGAGTTAATGCTTTTGAGTTGTGGTGTTGGTAAAGAATACTGAAAGTATCTCGGACTCCCAGAGGAACTACCAAATCTGTCCTGGAAGAAGTACAGTGGAAATGCTCCTTTGAAGCAAGAATGGCCAGACTTTTTCTCACCTACTTTAGTCATGTTGTCAGAGGGACCATTCCTTGGAGAAGGATATCATGCTTGATAAAGTGGAGGGTCAAATCAAAAAGGGGAAGGCCCTTAATGAGATGAATTGACATAATGGCTCCAATCATGGGCTCAGATATAGCAAGGATTGTGAGGCTAGTACAAGAGTAAGCAGTATTTTGTTTTGTTGTAATATGAGTTGGTGCCAACTCAACAGCAAGCACCTAACAACAACAACATAAAATTAAAGTTTCTCACTTTCAGGAATGAGTGATGGATCCAAACATTTGCATTATATGTAAAGTTAAAAAGTCACAGACACAGAATGAAGAAGGAATAAGAAAATAAGAACACACTGTAATGAAACTAAAATATTCACTTTTCATTTTTATCCATGACATTCTAGAAAGACAAATGGACTCCTCTATAAAATTCATCACACCTTCTTAGACCTTTATATCCAATAACTTTATTTCTCAGAATCTACCTTCAGAAAAACAATTCAGCTATATGTAGAAATATTTTATTGTGACTATATTTATCCTGGCTGAAAATCAGAAACAACTTGAAAGTTAATTATAAAAAAATATAAAAATAATTTAATTTTAATAATTTAATTATAAAGAAAATAGAAAAATAAATATAAAAATAATAAAAATAATAATTGTTCATCTAGATATCCACTCAGGTTTGTTGTAACCATTTAATGATTGTACTTTCCTGTTTCTTTAAAAAAAAAAATTAGGTTGAATTAATGGTGATATATATGTATATTTTTATCTTTTAAAATTTTATTGCTGTGTATGAGAAATTTAGGGAGCTCTGGTGGCATAGTGCCTATGGCATTTGATGACTAACTAGCTATTATGCCCATTCATTGAATATTTGGTGTTTTGTTTTGTTTTGTTTTGTTAATGTCTCAGACACTTTGACAGATACTGGGGATAATCTAAGATTGTTGTTAGTTGCCTGTGATCAGTTCTGACTCATAATAGCCTTATGTATAACAGAACAAAATGATGCCTTATCTTAAGACTTCTTCATGATCATAGTTATGTTTGAGTCCATTGCTGTGGTTATTGGGTTCATTCATTTCATTGACAATTTCCCTTATTTTCACTGACTCTCCCAAATCTGATATCCTTTTCTATTAATTGAATTTTCCTGATGACATATCCAAAGGAAGCACATCAGACTTACCATCTTCATTTCTAAGAAACAATCTGGTTGTATGTATTCTAAGGCTGATCTGTTCATTTTTCTGAAAATCCAAATTACATTGTTGTTGCCATTGTTACATCTATTGAGTTGATTAAACTCATAGTAACCCGAATTATAATATATATATATATATATATATATATATATATATATTCCCCATTCCTCTGCCATACACAAAATAATAGATATGCTTGAGTCATTATTGCAACCACTGTCAATTCATCTTATTGAGGGTTTCCCTCTTTTTGCTAACCCTCTACTTTACTAAACATGATGTCTTTCTCCACAGTATTTCCCTCTTGATAATATGTCCAAAATAAGTAAGAGAAAATCTCACTATTCTCATTTTCAAGGAGTATTCTAGTTGTACTTATTCCAAGACAATTTATTTAATTATTTTTGAGTCTTCTGGGAGTCCATAGTATATTCCATGTTCTTGCCAACATCACAATTCTAATGTGTCAATTCCTTGGTCTTCCTTAGTCCTTGTCCACCTATCTCATGTAATGACCATAGCTTGGGTCAAGAGTATCTTAGTCATCAAAATGATAATTTTGCTTTTTAACACTTTAAAAAGATCTTTTGTAGCAGATTTGTCCAGTGCAATATGTTGTTTGATTTTCTGACATCTGTTTCAAAGGATGTTGATTGTGGATCCAAATAAAATGAAATGCTTGACAATCTTAGTATTTTCTCTCTTTCTCATGGTCAAGTTGTGAAGGTTTTTATTTTCTTTACTTTGAAATGTAATTGATAATGAAGTCCATATTCTTTGATCTTCATTAGAAAGTGCTTCACACCCTTTTCACTCTAATCAAGCAAGGTGGTATCATCTGCATATTTCAGGTTGTTAATGAGTTTTCCTCCAGTCCTGATGCCATATTCTACTTCATATAGTCAAGTTTCTCATATCATTTGTTCAGCACAGAGATTAAATACACGTGATGATATGATACAACCCTGCTGCACTTCTTCATTGATTTTTAAACCACACAATACTCCCTTGTTCTCTTCAAAGGAGTGCAATATTTCTCTACATTCAGGTTCCAAACAAACACAATACTTCAATGCTGTGGAATCAATTGCAACTCAACGTGACCCTATATGTCAGAACAGAACTGCCCCATGGAGTTTCTGTGAATGCAACTCCTTGTGAAAGTAGACTGACAGAGCTTTCTCCCTCTAAATGGCTGTTGGGTTCAACAAGGTACCTTTCAGTAAGCAGCAGGGTGCTTAACCACTGTGCCACCAGGGATCCTTTAGAACAATTAACTTTTGTGGAAATACATTCTTTGAATATTTTTTTCTGTAATTTGTTATGATCTGCATAGCCAAATACCACTGTATAGTCAATAAAACACAAGTAAACACATTTCTGGTATTCTTTGCTTTCAGCCAAGATTCATCTTGAATCAACAATGATATCTACTCATTTCACATCCTCATCTGAATCTGGATTGAATTTTGAATGTTATCTGCTGTTGTATTACTGTAGTTCTTTTTGAATTATCTTCACCAAAATTTTGCTTCTAAGTGATATTAATGATACTGTTCAATACTTTCTGCATTCTGCTTCCAGTGTTGTATTCATTTGTTGAAGCATCTGAAATAGTACTTATAAGGCCCTGGAGCCTTGATTTTTTTGTCTTCAGTGTATCATGAATTTTTTTCCTTCAATATCATCAGTACTTGAGCATATGCTATGCACCAAAATGGTTGACATTGACCAATTCATTTTGATACTGTGACTTTGTGTGTTCCTTCTATCTTCTTTTGATGTTTCCTGTGTAAATTTTTGCCTACAGAATCTTTCAATACTACAATTTGAGGCTTGAAATTTTTTTCAGTTCCTTCAGTTTTAGAAATGCCATCATGATTTTCCCTTTTGGTGTTCTAACTTCAGATCTGTGAATTGATTATAATACTTTACCTTGTTCTTCTTAAACTGCCCTTTGAAATCTTCTGTTTTGCTATTTTATTACATCATTTCTTCCATTTGCTTTAACTACTGGAATAGTTAAGAATGTGTGTCAACTTGACTGAGCCACGTTTCTAAGTGGTTTAGCAGTTATGTTATAATCATCCCCCATGGTGAGATCCAATGCTATGTAAATCACCTTCATTATGAAATATGCTATAAGTAGATCAGCTGAAAGAGGATTTCCATCAGCATGTGGCATGCTTCCAACATATATATATAGAAAAGTTCCTGTCTTTTTGCTCAATCTGAATCCTGAATCTGCCCTGTCATCATCTCCAGTTCTTGGACTTTGCAAAAATGACATGGGGTCAGCATCTTCTGACCTCTTCTAACCTCAAAATGAGGAGACAGAATCACTATTAGAATCTAAAGGTTTATTCCTATGACACACCCCCACCCTCCAATCTTTTTACCAACTCTAACACCAAGAGTCCCTCCCCAAAGCACTCGCTACTTCTCTGTTAAGTTCGATAATTTGTTGCAATGGCCACACAGAATTCACAGACAATACTCACATGTATGGGGTTTACTAGGGAAGTAACAGGCTACTCAGTTTCAGGAGTATGCTCAAGATACAATTCTTCTATCAGAACAGTCCCCCCTGTGTTATGTCCCCAGGCATGCCTTTCTGGCCCTTGGCCTCTGTCTAGCCTCTGTCTTGCTTGGAAAAGTGTTACAAAGTTCTTTTAGCTCTGCCAATAGGTAAACCTAAGTGGACCCCACTCTTCCAGCAAGCATCCTGCCCAAGGGCACACAGCTTTCTTCCTCTGGAACAGAAAGATTGCTTCTTCATCTCCTGCCTCTTGGTTCCACTGCCAGTGTCTCTCCGTCAGGGGTGTTTCTCAGTCAGGCATTTCTCAGCCAATGAGACCCAGTGCAGGGATCTCAGATCAAAAGGTACACATCCCTCCACCTGCAGCTATTGACGGCAGTGAGATCCCTCTTTCTGCCTCTTGGAAGGAACATTTTAAAAGCTTGGCAGAGTGAGAAAACTAATCCTAACATTAGAGTTCTACACACCTTATTTGCATGGTCCCACCCAGTAATCTGAGGGAGACAAATTTGTCTGTCACTTTGTTGTACTGTGGTGGCTTGAGTGTTGCTGTGGTGCTGGAGACTCTGCCACTAGTATTTTAAATGCCAGCAGGGTTACCCATGGTGGACAGGTTTTAGCAGAGCTCCCAGACTAAGCCAGACTCAGAAGACAAAGAGGCCATCCACTTCTCCAATGATTGACCAGTGAAGACCTTATGAATAGCAGTGAAACTCTGTGTGATATATTACTGGAAAACTTTATGAATAGCTCAGGAACATTTTGCAATATAGTGTCGGAAGATAAGCCCCTCAAGTCAGAAGACAGTCAAAATACAACTGGTGAAGTGCTGCCTCCTCAGAGTGGCCTAACTAAAATATCACTGCCATTGAGTCAGATCTGACTCATAGCAACGTCTCCTTGTGTTTCCAAGTTGGTGTCACTATGGAAGTAAATAACCTAATCTTCCTTCTGAAGAATGCTTGGTGGATTTGAGCTGCCAGCCCTCTGGTTATCAGGCAAATGCCTTATGCACTATGCTACCAGAGATCCTCTTCAGTATAGAGCCAATCTTAATGATGTGGATAGAGTAAAACTTTTTGGTACATCCTTTTGTTCATGTGCCACATCTCAAGATGAGAAGAAAAAGGTACAAAGATCCATTAATAATCAGAACATGGAATGTACAAAGTATGAATGTAGGAAAATTAGAAGTTGTCAAATATGAAATGGAATGCATAAACATTGATATCCTAGGCATGAGTGAGCTGAAATGGACTGGTTTTGGCCATTTTGAATAAGACAATCATATAATCTACTATACCAGGAATGACAAATTAAATAGGAATGGTATGGCATTCATTGTCACAAAGACTGTTTCCACATCTGTCCAGAAGTAGAATGCTGTCAGTTATAGAATAATATCCATATGCCTTCAAGGAAAACCAGTTAATACTACTGTTATTCAAATTTACACACTGACCACCAAAACCAAAGATGAGGAAATTGAAGATTTTTACCAACTTCTGAAGTCTGAAATTGACCGGACATGCAATCCAGATGTGTCAATTATCACTGATGATTGAAATGCAAAAGTTGGAAACAAAGTATCACCAATAGTTGGAGAATATGGCCTTGGCAATAGAAATAAATCTGGAGATCTCCTGATAGAATTTTGCAAGACCAATGAATTATTCATCCAATACCTTTTTTTTCAAAAACAAAAATGGTGGCTACACACATGGACTTTGCCAGATAAAGTACACAGTAATCAGATTGATGACATCTGTGGCAAGAGGCAATGGAGAAGTTCAATATCACCAGCCAAAAGAAGACCAGTAGCTCATATTCAACTTCAAGTTCAAGTTCAAGTTGAAGACAATTAAAAGAAATCCATGGGATCCATAATATGACCTTGATTATAAACAACAACAACAACAACAAAAAAAAAAACTTCACTGCCTTTGAATCAGATCCTACTTACAGTGATGCCTCCTTGAGTTCCTGAGACCTTATCACTACGGAAATAGATTGGCTCATCTTCCTTCCAAGGAGTGGCTAGCAGGTTTGAATCACCAGCCTTATGGTTACCAGTGAAATGCCTTTGGCACAGTGCTTCCTGAATTTAGAGACCATCTAAAGAATAGATTTGATGCATTGAACACCAATGACTGAAAACCAGAGGAATTGTGGGATGACATCAAGAACATCATCCAGGAAGAAAGCAAGGGGTCATTAAAAAGACAGGAAAAGAAGAATAGACCAAAATGGATGTCAGAAGAGACTCTGAAACCTGCCCTTGAAAGGAGAATAGCTAAAGTAAATGGAAGAATTGACAGGATAAAAGAGCTGAACAGAAGATTTCAAAGAGCAACTCAAGAAGACAAACTGAACTATTATATTGAAATGTGTAAAGACCTGGAGTTAGAAAGCCAAAAGGGAAGAACATGCTCAGCACTTCTCAAGCTGGAAGAACTGAAGAAAAAATTTAAGCCTCGAATTGCAATATTGAAAGATTCCATGGGAAATATGTTGAATGATGCAGGAAATATCAAGAGAAGATGGATGGAATACATAGAGTCACAGCACCAAGAAAGAAGTGGTCAATGATCATTCATTTCAGAAGATGGCGTATGATCAAGAACTAATGATACTGAAGGAAGAAGTCAAAGCTGTACTGAAAGAATTGGCGAGAGTTCTGGTAAGATGTGAAATTGGCAGAAAGACTGCACAAACCCTCATTGACAAAGAAAAGGGGAATCAATGAATAGAAATACAGAAGATAATCCTGGAGCCCCGAGCTTTGAAGGGAAGGCTATAGAAATGGACTAAACTCCAATTAGTAGAAGAATTTACATGAAAACACCAAAAAAGGAAACATACAGGCCTGCGGTCTGGCAGCAATCTTGATGGTACAACTTGGATATTGCTGAGTCGTGTTAGGACCTAAGAATTAACATAAACTTTGTTCTGCTAGCCAGGGACTTCACGGAGGACTGCATGGTACATGGTGAATAAAAGGGCAGCAAAGAGAAAGTTGGGCTAAGCTGTGCACTGTTGCTTGTATGGAGGGTGCAGCATTTTGAATGTTTACAAGCTGCTCAACCATTTTGGATATTTAAAGCAATAGCATTCTCCCAGATTCCAGGGACTTGAAAATAGGCTCCACTTGCTGGGAACTACAAGGACATTCCAGATGCCAGCAACGGGAAAGGTGTGATATTCTATTGTTACTCTTATACCACACACCCACTCGGTGAACAAAGGCATGGCCATCCCTCACTCCCACCCACCTTCTAGGCTGGCAGGAATTCTATCACAGTCTATGTGCTCAAAGTCTGAGTGCCTTGCCCCATCCTACGCAGATTTTTTTTTTTCTCTTTTTTTTTTAGTTTGTTTTTGTCTATTAGAAAGTTTTATTGTTATTACTATTGTCACTTTTTTATTATTTTTCTTTATTCTTCCCTTTCAAAGTTCTGTTTTCAGCTATTTCCCTCTTCCTTGTTCTTGGTTCCAATTTTTTCTTTTTTTTTTTCTCATGGTTAAACCTGTTCCTTGGTTTTCTTTTTGCATTTTCCCATTGTTTTCTTCATTATTTTCTTACTTTACCTTATTTCCCATATTGTCCTCTCCTTAGATATTACAGGTTTTATTTTTTATTTTCTTTCCTTCTTCCTTTCATTGATGATTGTGTGTTTATGTGGTGTGTTTTTTTCTCATTTGCTTTTACTTTTTTGATAGCTTTTTGATTGTTGTTTTTCTCCAACTGAGTGGGAGACAGCAACCATATCCATACAATGCAACCACACCCACACCAATTGCAGCTCCACTTACGGAGAGACACCACTTCCTTCTCAACAAACTGGCCAATGATAAATGACCACCTAGAAAAGACTGACTCATCCTTCCTGCTCTTCATGAAGATATAGTAGAGATCTAAATACAATGTCACAATGTCTCAGACACAACAGACCATCACAGTCCACACAAAGAAGAAAGATAAAGTGGTAGAAACAAGGGAACAGGGTACAGACCCAGAGCACACTCCTGAGGAAGAAGCAGCCTTCTAACTGCTGATAAGGAATTCAAAAGAATTATATTTTGGTGTCTTCAAAAGATTGAGAGACAGTTCAAGGAAAACACTAACAAAATTAAGAAAAACACAGACACAATCCTAGAACAACTTCGGAAGAAAATACAAGAACAAAATGACAAAATAAATAAAAAATCAGAAAGGATACAACATCTACAGATAGACATCCAGAAGATTAATACTAAATTTTCAGAAATAGATAATACATTCAAAGGGCAAAGGAGTAGAACTGAATCAATTGAAGACAGAATTGATAAGATTGAAGACAAATACCTGAATACTTCTTTGGAAGGGGATCAATCAGAAAAAAGATTTAAAAAAAAAAAAAAGAACAAAAGCCTAAGGTTCATGTGGGATACAATAAAAAGGAAAAATTTACATGTGATTGGAATTCCAGAACAGGAAGATAAAAAAGAAAACCACTGAGAAAATTGTCCAAGATTTGTTGGAAGATAACATCCCTGGTTTGATGAAAAATGAGAATATATCCATTCAGGAAGTCCAATAAACCCCAAACAGGATAGACCCAAAAAGAAAATCACCAAGACATATCATCATCAAACTCATCAAACACAAGACAAAGAAAGAATCCTGAAAGAAGCATGAGAAAAATGAAAAGTTACTTCCAATGGACAACCAATAAGAATAAGTTCTTATTGAATATTCAAAAAGAATAAGCTTCTCAGCAGAAACTGTGGAAGCAAGAAGGCAATGGGATGGTATATACAAAACCTCGAATGTGAAAAATTTCCAACCAAGAATTATATACTCAGCAAAATTGTCCCTCAAATATATTAGTGAAATCAGGAGATTTCTAGATAAGCAGGAATAAAGGGAATTTTTAAAAACCAGAACAACCTTACAAAAAATACTGAAGAGAGTCCTTTGATCAGAGAACCAATAATAGCAAGCAACAATTAATCATTAATACACAAGATGACATAACCCAGAAACCAACATAGCTATGAACATATCCAAAGTAAAACAAGCTTACAAGATTATAAACAGGGAACCAGAGACATCAATTGACAAATGAGGACAACTACAAACGAAAAAGAGGGGGATAAAAGTGTAGTTGCAGAACTTCTAAATGGTCATTGTGTTAGACTGGGTTCTCTAGAGAAGTAAAACCAGTAAAGCTTATATATATATTCACATAGAGAAAGAGAAATTTATCTTAGGAAAATGTCTCACACAATTATAGAGGCTGGCAAGTCTCAAGTTATTGGACCAAACTTCAACCTGGAGGCTTTTCCTAACTCACGCAGCTGCAGGGGCTGACGAGCTCAAGATTGGCAGGCAGTGTACCAGCTGTTGACTCCAATGAACGATGAATCCAATATATACAGGCTGAATGGTAGATTGTTTGCTCACAGACAATTGTAGGCAGCATAACAGGATCCTGATCCACAGAAGACAGTCTCTTTTCCAGGATGTCCATAAATATATTGGAAGCAGGCCACACCCCTAGGGAAACTGCCTTTCAATGTATTGGTTGTTCAAAACATATACATCCAACCCCATCATGGGAATAACCCACATCACAATTGCTTAAAGCACACAGAATTGTGGTCCAGCCAAGTGGACACACAGCTCCAACCATCAGTGTGGAAGTCAAGAGAGTTGTAAGATAGAATGGACTGTTCTACACTCAGAAAATTATAGGAGCTCTAGTTACATAGTGCCTAAGGCATTTGACTTCTAACCAGAAGGCTGTCAGTTCAAACTCTTCAGCCACATCATGGAAATAACCAACATCACAATTGCTTAAACCACACAGAACTGTGGTCAGGCCAAGTTGACACACAGCTCCAACTATGACAGGGTGGAAGTCAAGAGAGTTGCAAGATAGAATGGACTGTTCTAAACTGAGAGAGAAAATTGCAAATCACAGGGTAACCTCAAGGAAAAATGATAAACCTTCACATCACAATTAAAAAAAAGACAAGCACAAATATTTAGCAAATACTAAAGCAATAGAAACAAAGGAAATGATAACATGATTCATAAACATAATGAGCTCAGCACAGAAAATTATATGGAACAAGGAAACAAGGAACACCATAAAAAAATACATAACAAAATGACAGCAACAAATTCATACCTGTCGATAATTACACTAAATGTTAATGGATTAAATGCACCAGTCAAGAGATGGACAGTTGCAGATTGGATAAGAAAACAAAACCCTTCAATATGTTGTCTACAAGATACACACCTTACAGGCAAAGACAAATATAGACTAAAAATCAAAGGGTGGAAAAAGATTTATCAAGGAAATGGCAACCAAAAAAGAGCAGGAGTGGCAATATTAATTTCTGATCAAATCAACTTTAAGACAAAAACCACTGTAAGAGACAAGGAAGAACATTATATAATAAATATAGGATCAATTGAACAAGAAGATATTAACCATAATAAATATCTATGGACCCAATGAAAGAGCCCCAAAAAACATAAATCAGATTTTAACAGAATTGCAAAAGCAAATAGATGACTCCACAGTCATAGTACTCAACTCTCATTACCGTTGAGTCTGATCCAACTCATAGCAATCCCTTCTTGGGTTTCTGAGGTGGAAAGTAAATTTCCCAACCACCCTTCCAAGGAGTGGCTAGTGGGTTTGAACCACCAGTCTTCTGGTTAGCAGTCAAATGCCTTAGGCACTACACCACCAGAGCTCCCACAGTCATAAGGTTGTTGTTGTTGTTATATGCTATTGAGTCAGCCCTGACTCATAGCAACCCCTCCTTGGGTTTCCCAGGCAGTATCACTATTGAAGTAGATTACCCACTCTTCCTTCTGAGGGGTGGATGGTGGGTTTGAACTGTCAGCCTTCTGGTTAGCAGTCAGGTGCTTTAGGCACTATGCTACCAGAGCTCATAGTAGGAGACTGTAATACACCACTTTCAATCAGAGATAGAACAACTTTTAAGAAACTCAGTGAAGAGGCAGAAGATCTAAACAATACAATCCACCAACTTGATCTTATAGATATCTACAGAGCACATCACCCAACAACAACACAATATACATTCTTTTACAGTGCACATGAATAATTCTCCATGATAGACCATATGTTTGGCCACAAAACAAGTCTAAATAAATTTAAAAACACTGAAATACTACACAACATCTTCTCAGATCAAATGCTATCAAATTAGAAATTAACAACAACAACAACAACAACAAAAAAAAAAACCAGAAAAAGCAAACACACGGAAACTGAATATCATTCTCCTTAAGAAAGACTGGGTATACCTCACACCATACACAAAAACTAACTCCAGATGGCTTAAAGACTTAAATGTGAAAGCTACAACTATAAAATTCCTAAAGGAAAAACTAGGGGCAGGCAAATATATGGGCCCTAACATATGGCACAAGTAGACTATCAAGCAGAACCCAAAATGCACAAACAGCAGAAGAGAAACAAGATTAATGGGACCTTCTAAAATAAATGTTTGTTGTTGTTGTTGTTATGTGGTATGTTGTTATTAAAAGGCAATGATAATGAATTTATTTAAAAAAATGAGATACTTGACTTACGTCAGAACAACTTATGATTGAGTTGTTTGACCTGTACTCTGTTTTGAGGAGTGATTTTCCATGTCCACATCCTCATTAAATTTCTTTCAGAGTATAAACCATTAGCAATTAATTCTGAAATATTTTTTCAAAATATTTCCATTAGGACCATATTCACATAGGTTTTTCCTATGACTAGATTCTCTATGATAAATATTTTTTTTCTAAATGTATTTCCTTTAAAATAATTTTTTGTTTGTTTGTTTGTGTGTTTGTGGGATTGATGAATACAATTCACTTAGAAAGCGTGGCTAGATGAAACTTAAACTTCTCTAACTAGGTTTTTGTTCTCCAATCTTCTTGGTAGCTCTCTTACAAAAAAACCTTCTTGTCCAGAGCTTGTCTCTTCATAACTGAAGAATGAACTTGGGCTTAATAATGTGACACCCCACAGAGTCTCATATATGATAGCTTTCTAACATCACATTTCTTAAGAGTTTATATTGAACAAAGCTCAGCTGCTATTGCACTGTCTGGGTGAAGGTCACAACACATTCCTGAATGACATAACACATTCTTCTTTATCTTGAGAACTACAAGAGATGATTTGTGCTTCTTTGAACCTCTCTTCTGAAAAACAAATGATTTGATAAATGAAATTCTCAGTCCCAGGTCAGTTTACTAACCCACCAAAAGCTAAAACATTCTCCATTTGATATTTAAAGGATGACTTCTTGCACTGTTAAAATAATCATTGAGAAAAATCTCCTAATAAATATGTACTCATTTCATCAATATATCTAGTGTTCTTTTTTGTGAACACCTATTTTTTTGGAATCTGTTTCTCTATTCCTTAAATTTCTAATAAGCCCATTAGTAACATGTTCTAAAATAGTACTTAAAGTATGCAGATAACGAAGAGTTTCATTTGGTCAATTAATTTCAAAAGAGTGCAATACAAACCAGAGGTAAGCCTATAATCAGAAATTTTTGATTAAATAAATTCTCTGATTTTTGTTGATAATCAGTATTAAAGTACTCAAGGTATCTTTTCTGCCCCAAGTAGATTGTGTTTATATTTAAAACCAGCATATTTTGAGGATAGAGAAAGTAAAAATCAGTGTTTATTTGTCTCATAGGATACTTAAACCATTTAACTTTTCACTAAACACATAATTTTCAAGCACTCATTAAAGCAGCCAGTTGAACTGACAAAACTGTTTTAATCCCATTGGAATTAACTGACAGATATAGAAATGTAAATTTAATTGTTAGGAAAACATCCAAGAATCTATAATTGATAATACTTGTTTTCCTGTAGGCTCATGATAATATGTTAAAACATGAATTTACAAGTTTCTGCTTTTTCCTGTTGCTATTAAGTTTTTTAAGATTAATCTATTATAATTCTGATTTTTTTTCTTTTGTACATTGACAAAATTTATATTGACATGGGGCCTATGGATAACTGGCAACTTTTAAATGGTACCAGTTTTTGACTTATCACAAGGACATATTATTGTTATTTTTCTGATAATATGAAATATAGAATAATTAATTTAGGGAGAAAGCATTTATGTAAGTCCAGGCACAGATTCCTAACACCAAATGAATAAGGAATTATATTGCATGCCTTTATATATTAATCAAATATTGATGGTTATAAGGACATCAGTCTTCCCGGAAGGTTGAAATTCTCCTCTGGCAGTTAAATTAGGATATCACCAACTAAAAGATCTGAACAGAAACACAAAAAAACTTTATTAAAATGGCAGAAGGACTCTCAGCTCAGAAGTATTAGAAAAGTAATAAGTCAGTCATACAGAAAAATAGAGACAAGGAGGGACAAATCTTGGCATTTTCTATTTTCCAGGTTCAGGGACAAAGTTTGAAGCCAGATAACATAAACATGTGGTGTAAAATTGTTCCATAATGTATGTGGCCCTCCAAAACTTAACACCAAATCTCTCCACCCTACGCAAACTACTCTTATTAAGATCTTTTCTATATTTTTCAGTTGTTTGGGCCAAAATCTTGTAGTTATTTTTACTCCTTTCTTTCTCTTACAATCTAGATCCAATTTTTTGTATATCTTGACAATGACAATGTATCAAAAATATGTTAAGAGGTTATTATTTTTCTTTTAAAAAAAGATCTACAATGGTTACACTAGAGATTATAACATTCATTCTTGACTAATATAAATTATTAGTCTTAAATAGTTCTCAAATAATGAATTAAGACATTTAGATCACTTTAGCTCACTTAGTACTCTATGACCTTTTGCTTTACTAGAATTTTTTTCAGTTTAATTGTTTATACAATTAAGTCTCATAAAACATCAATATTATTATAATCATGGCTTCTAATCCCCAAGCTCATTCAGCTTCAGAATACTTAACAAGAATATCAGCAGTGTGTTAAAGTTATACATGTCCTCAACTTCTTATGAGTTATTGAGATTAGTAGCACAATGCTGGTCACAAATTTAAAGAATTAAACTAACACATAGATAAATAACTATTACATTTACATAAAAAGAAATAGAAATTATATTAAAATTATATTGAAGGGTGTTACCTTTCTGGGAATATGATAAAATAAATATCCAAAATATGACCCATGTTGTTGCCAGTATATAAAATATTCTGAAGAAAATTAAAACAATTATTTTGATGCTATAATGATCTAAAAGAAAGATTAATCCTCAGACACCAAATATTTTGAGAAACAATAATCCCTAAACATTAATAAGACCTACTTTAGAAAAATGGCCTATCTTTTGTTTTATCAAAGTAGATATAAATATGAATGAAAAATAATAAAGAAACTGCAGAATTAGAGAAAAATATTCTATTAAATATTGGAATTATCAAATATAGACTATAATATGGATATTTATTACTGTATTAAAGTAATAAATTTATTAAAACTGTATTAAAATGGCAGAAGGACTCTCAGCTCAGAAGTATTAGAAAAGTAATATGTCAGTCATACAGAAAAGTAGAGACAAGGAGGGACAAATCTTGGCATTTTCTATTTTCCAGCTTCAGGGACAGTGTTTTGTTCTGCTGTTTGTGGGGTCACTATGAGTCGGAAACGACTCGACGACACTTAACAACAACAACAACAAGGATATTTAACCTATTTAAGGAAATGTAGGAAGGCGTGAGAGTATTGTTATGAAAAGGGGTCTATTGGAATTAATGTGAATGTTTGAAAATAACAAAACAGTACTTCTTTAAGTGAGTTACACAGTTATTAAAATTATGAATTAGATAGATTGATCCAGTTGTAAATTATACATGTCAGAAAAAAGAATTAGTGACCTGGTGATAGAGTGAAATAATTAATTTTAGAGTATAAAATATTGAGGGAAAATTGCTGTCAAGTTTAAATTTTACACATACAAAAATTTCTATTCGAGGTACTGAAACAAATCCAGATACTTTTAGATAATGACGGAAAATAAGAGGAATAGTAAGTGAATCTCTATCTAGTGGCTTTTCAGTAAGAGACATTAAAAGTATGTACTTCTGGCTAACATGGGTATATGGGTCGATAGATGGGTGGACAAGCTAAATGATTAGGTATGTATGAAATGGGTAGTGTGCCCAGAACATATATAGGGTTGGCAGATAATGGTCCTATAAGTTTATGTGAATGATCAGAATTCCCGGGTGTTTGGTAGAGCTGGCAAGGGGTAAGGTGGTGGTCACGGCTTGGTCACAGCCAGCTACCCAGAGGGACCGAGTAGTTGAACCTGTGGGCTTGGGACCATAGTCACAGGGGATATCAAGCTCAATTGGCATAACATACTATACAAAACATTGTTCCACCTCGTACTTTGGTGAGTAGTGACTGGGATCTTAAAAGCTAGCAAGCTTCCATCTAGATGAAATGATGAGTCTCTCCTTGTCCAGAGAAAAGAAGAATGAAGAAAACAAAAATTCATGGAAACAATTAGTCCTAGCAACTGGTACACCATCCTATCTGCAGCTTATAAACTATGAGACCAGAAGAACTAGATGGTGCCCAGCTACCACTGTCATCCACTTGGAAGGGGATCTATGTATGAGATCCTTGACAGAGACAGAGAACAATGTGGAACAAAGCTCAAAATCATTTGGAGAAAAAAAAAATAATGAGGGGGGCAGGTTTGCTGCTCCAATAGAGCCTGGTGGAACCACTGAGACTATAGCCTGTAGCTGCCCTTCAGGTCTGGAATTGAACCCTCACCTGTGGTTTCCAGCCAAACAAAAGACAGGCACATGACTTGAACATTTACCTCAAGTAGGTGCACTCCCTGGAGAGAACAATCATGGGAGAAAGAAGGGTTGCTTATGCACAGGGAGACAGCTCAGCGGGCAGGAGTGCATGGAGGGATGGACACAGGGAAGAGGTAACAATGGGGAGGAAGTGGGAGGGGAGCTGTTGCATTGAGGTAAACTGTGGTCAATGTCATGAGACAAAGTATATATGAACCACTTTATGGAAAGTAAATTTACTCTGTAAACCTTCTTCCAAATCACAATTAAAAAAAAAAAAAAAAGTATGTACTTCAGAAAGAGGGAAAATAAATTATGGTTAAGTTTCTGAGTTATAAAAATTTTGGGGAACAAAGAAAATGAAATTTATATATATAAATTTAATAAATGTAGACTATATAAAGCAATAAGAGTAACTAGTAATATGTGGAGTTAAGGAAACAAAAATAAAAATAGCACATAATACAGGAGAAAAAAAGATCAATCAAAAGTTAGCAGCTCCTTATCTGTGGACTCTTATGTCATCTAATAATTTAAGTATAATATACATTTATAAAAATTCAAAATCAGTGAATCATAGACACTGACTACATCCATGTGACAACAATCTTCATCAAGTAATAATACATCACCAGCACTGTAGTCTCCTTCATTCTGCCTTCCAATCAATCACTTCCACTTTTCTACATAAGTAGGCAATACATGAAATGTCAACCTTTTAAATTAAGCCACTCTACTATGTTTATAGGAGCTCTGGTAGCATAGTGCCTATGGCACATGACTGTTAACCAGAAGGCTGGCAGTTCAAATCTACCAGCCACTCCTCAGAAGGAAGATGAGGCAATCTACTTCCATAGTGATACTGCCTTGGAAACCCAAGGATGGGTCACTATGAGTCAGGTCCAACTCAATGGCATATAAAAACTATGTTTATACAGTGGTATTTCACAGTAGTTATAATTTGAGTTTTCTTAAAATATAGTTGGACATTTTTTTTCATATATATATTCGTACACAGAGATATCAATTTTTGAGAATAATGTACATTCAAGTTTCTTGCCCACTTATGCTCGATCATATTTGTTTTCACTTATTGATTTGTAACAGATCTTTGTGTAAACAGAAGAAACTTTTATAATATGTGTGGCACATATTATGCTTTGTAGTTTGCACATTTCATTTAATCTGGGACTGTCTATGAATAAAATGACAAACACACAGCAATAAAGAGTAAGGAAGTACTGAACTAAAGAAGCATTCTATTTTTAAGAGTGCATACTAAACGAATCTATGTACAAGAATAGAAAAATTGACACATAGATTTACAAATGAAAATAGTGCTTAGTCTGGGGATGTCCTTTGGGAAAGAAAGATATGGAAACTTCTGCAGCCATGAAATATTTTAGATGTTGATATATGGTTTGGTTATATGGTATAAACAAATGTGACAATTCATTGAGCAGCACACTTAAGATTATTGTTCATATATGACCTATACTTCAAAAAAATGTGGCCAGAAGACACAAAACAGATTCTTCTTATACAAAGAAAAATAAAGGACAATCAATTAAAGTACAAAATGGCATTCAAGCCCATTAATGACTTGAAAAAAGGAAATTAGATCACAACAAAGATGCAATTTCTCAGTCAAAAAATTGGCAAAAAATGAAAAATATGAGCATGATATGTTAGGATGATGATGTGAAGTAATTGGGAAAAAATCTACTCAGATCCTCTCCTTGCAAGCTGAGTAAACTTTAACATTGCATATGAGGGTATAAATTAATGCAACTACTTTAGAAAATAAGTCATCATTAACTGATAAATGTGAAGAAGTAAACATCTTACCACATAATATTTCCATTTTTAAGTATGACTCTAAAGAACCTATTGCCTTGTGCAATAAGAGATGAGAAAAAATTCCAGACCTATATTTATTGCAGTGGGAATTATAAAAATGATGATGAGGTTATGGATAAATATATTTGATAAAACATATATGTGTGTTTGTGTGTGTCTGCAAACATGCTATATATTTTATGGAATATAATATAGCAGTGTACAAAGCTTTTTGTATAGAGTCATAAATTGAAAATATTATACCCCAATCAAAACCCACTACCACCAACTCAATTCTGACTCATAGCAACTCCATAAGACAGAGTAGAACTGCTCCATAGGGCTTCCAATCTTGCAAATCTTTACAGAAGCAAATTGCCTCATCTTTTTCCCACAGAGTAGCTGATGGGTTCAAACCACCAACCTTTTGGTTAACAGTCAATTGCTTTAACCACTGCGCCACCTGAGCTTCTTGGAATATACTATAGAAGTGAAATTAAATGTGTGTAGATGACTCTCCTTCACCATCTGTCTGTCAGTTTTTCATAATGTGGTGACATTCATGTTGCTATGATGTTGGAAGCTATGCTGGTATTTCCAAATGAGCAATAATCAGAGACATATGAGAGGCTGACAATAGGAAAGGAGACAGGTTGTGTGTGTATAAGTGCTGTCAACTAGCAAATAGAGGAGCACAGTACCCTGCTTGTGTAAATAACATACAAACAAAACAAAGAAAACAAAAATCATGGACAAGTCTCTCCAACATACAATCACCAATTAAATATAAACACAAAAATGTCACAATGCATCAGAGACAACAGAGCATCACAGTCCACACAAAGAAGCAAGATAAAGCAGGAGAAACAAGGGGCCAGGATACAGACCCAAAACACATCCCTGAGGAAGAAGCAGCATTGGAACTCCCTGATAATATAATTCACAAGAATTATATTTAGGTATCTTCAATGAATTAAGAGACAGATCAAGGAAAACACAGAGAAAACTCTAGAACAATTTCAAAAGATAATACAAGAACAAAATGAAAAAATTAGAAATGATACAAAATCTACACACAGAAATTCAGAAAAATTAATACTAAATTTTCGGAAATAGATAAGATATTGAATGGGAAAAGGAGCAGAATTGAATTAATGGAAGACAGAATTGAATCAATGGAAGACAGGGAGAGTGAAGGAAAATACCTGAACACTTCTTTGGCAAGGCATAAATAAGAAAAAAGATCAAAACAAAAAACAAAAAAAAAAGAAAGCCTAAGGTTCATGTGGGATACCATCAAAAGGAGTAACCTACATGTAATTGGAATTCCAGAACAGGAAGAGGCAAATAAAACCACAGAGAAAATCGTTGAAGATTTGTTGGAAGATAATTTTTCTGGTATGATGAAAGATGAGACTATATCCATTCAGGAAGTCTAAGGAACCTCAAATAGGATAGACCCCAAAAGAAAATCATCCAGGCATATCATCATCAAACTTACCAAAACCAAAGACAAAGGAAGAATCATGAGAGCAGCATGGGAAAAAGGAAAAGTTACTTAAAAGAGGCAACCAATAAAACTAAGCTCAGATTTCTCAACAGAAACCATGCAGGTGAGAAGACAATGGAATGGTATATATAAAACCCTGAAAGAGAAAAATTTCCAACCAAGAATTATGTACCCAGAAAAACTGTCCCTCAATTATGATGGTGAAATTAGGACATTTCTAGAGAAGCAGAAATTAAAGAAATTTGTCAAAACTAGACCAACTTTACAAGAGATGCTAAAGGGTGCGCTTTAGACAGAGAAGCAATAACAGCCAACAACTGACCATTAGCACACATGATGATGTAACCCAGAAACCAACCCAGCTATGGATGTATGCAACGTAAATAAGCCTACAAGAGTGTAAACAGGGAACCAAAGACATAAATTGACACAAATGAGGACAACTAAAAACCATAAACAGGAAAAAAACTGTGTCCTTGCAGAACTTCTAGATGGTAGGGAAGTCAAGACAACCACAAGATAGAATGGCCTGTTCTAAACTTGAGAAGAAAACTCTAAATCACAGGGTAACCTCAAAGAAAAATGATAAACCTTCACATCAAAAAAGAGGACCAGCATAAATATTCAGCAAATACCAAAACAATAGCAATGAAGGAAGTGATAACACAATTCATAAACAAAACAAGCTCAGCACAGATAATTATATGGAACAAAAAAATCAACACCATGAAAAAGCACATAAAAAAAATGACCACAACTAATTCATATTTGCTGATAATTACATATCTGACAAGGGACTTATCGCTAAGATTTATAGCAGAAGAGTGGATGACCAAACTATGTATGTACACATAATGTAATGCTATGCAGCACTAAAGAATAATGTAGAGTCTGCAAAACACTGCATAATATGGATGAACTTGAAGGACATTATGCTGAGTGAAATAAGTCAATCACAGAAGGAAAAATATAGTTTTAGTTACTGTTGTTGAGGGTCAAGGAAAAGTTTATATATGGAGGGAAACTTTCTTTGTTGGTTGTCAGGGGTGGGAGGAGAGGGAGGGAACGCCACACACAAAAAAAAAATGCATTGAGCCATGTCATTTTAGTTTTGTGTATTTCACTGTGCATAAATTATATTTCAATAAAATGCAGTAAAAAAAAAACCTGAAAATAGAAACACATTTTGATTCAGCTGCCCCACTGCTAGATACATATACAAAAGAAATAAGATCTTGAACACAGATATTTGTACACCCATGTTCATTACAAAATTATTCACAATAACAGAGATGGAAACAACTTCAGTGCCCATCAATGGAAGAATGGATAAGCAAACTACAGTATCTATACACAATGGAACACAAATCCAATTAAAAAAAATAGCGAGATATCATTTCACTCCAGCAATAATAGCAAAGTGCAAAAAGACAGAAAAATGTCATGGCACTTCCTTAAAAAGTTGGAAATAGTAAAGTCATTTGATCCAGCAATCTCACTACTAGGTATATATGGTAAAGTGAGAACTGGTACATAAACAGTATATATTGACCCATGTTTATTACAGTATTATGCACAATAACAAAGAGATGGAAAAAAAAGCTAAGTGCTCATCAATGGATAAAGGAATAACAAAATTATTGTACATACACACAATGAAATACTATGCAACATCAAAGAATAATAAAGAATCTGGAAAACAGTTCATAACATGGATGAATTTAGAAAACATGGTGAATGAGATAAGTCAATCACAAAAAGATAAATATTAAATATTGTGAGTCTGCTATTATAAAATCTCAAGGAAATGTTAACAGAGAAATAAATATTTGTTGATGGTTAACAGGGACATGAGGGGAAGAGAGGGGAAAATCACTAACTAGATAATGGACAAGTATTAATTTGACTGAAGGGAAAGCCAATATACAATAAGAGGATGATGATCATAATATCACTAAGGTAGAGAAAGATACACAAATGTATACAAGAGTTACAGACAACAAAGGTAAATACAATCACATATGCAATTTTTCATTAACAGTAATTACAAACATCAATCTACTAGTGGATACATAGGCAGACAAGTAAAATGAGCAGGTATGAATAGGTGAATAAGACTGCACCTACATCCATACATAGGTCTGGTAGACCATATTTCTGTATATATATTTGTTTGTGCTGTAAATATATCCAAGTGTATATTGTAGAGCAAACAGGGGACTAATTTATGGAAATTTCTTAGCCATAAACAAACACATTGAGGGAGTCAGTCAACTGAGCCTAGAAATTCAGGACCATAATTGTAAGGGATATCAGGGTTACTTGGCATAACAGTCCACAAAGATGATGTTCTATGTTTCACATTGGTGAGTAGCAGCTAAGGTCTTAAAACTTACAAATGGCCATATAGGGTACAACTATTGGTCTTCCCTCACTTCAGAACAAAGGAGAGTGAAGGAAATCAAACATATTTGGAAAAAAAATTATTTCAAAGGACTAAGGAACCATTGCACTTTAGCTTCCACAACTCTGAGACCAGAAAAACTAGGCGCCCACCTGACACTGACAACTTTTGTTAAAGGGATTACAACAGAGGGTCTTAGATAGAGTGGGTGAAAATAAGATACAAATCTCAAACTCTTAAAAAAAAGACCTAGCTTACTGGTCTGATATAGACTAGTAAAACTCCTGAGACTATATTCGCTAAACTCATTGCTGTCGAGTTGGATCCAACTCATAGTGACCCCTCCTTGAGACTACGGTGCTTAGTAATTCTTAAAACCTGGAACTCAACTGACCAAATGACTCAACTTTCAGCCAAACAATAGACAGGCCTATAAGGTAAAACAAGGAGCTCTGGTAGCATGGGACCTAAGGCATTTGACTGCTAACTAGAAAGTTGATGGTTCAAACTCACAAGCCACTCCACAGAAGGAAGATTGGGCGATCTATTTCCACAAAGATTTCCTGCCTTGGAAACCCAATGGAGGTTGCTATGAGTCAGAGTCTACTTCATGACACTGGGTTTAGTTTGGTTTTATAAGGTAACCATAACACCAGGGAGGTACACACTTCTTAGAGCAATCAACAGTGCAAGATCAAAATAGCAGTATCTGCCCAAGAACAATGCTCTGAAGGCAAGAAAGGATAGTGTGTTAGGGTGGGTTCTGTAGAGAAGCAAAACCAGTAAAGCTTATATATAGATATAAAGAGAAATTTATCTTAGGAAAATGGCTCACACACTTGTAGAAGCTGCCAAGTCCCAAGTTCTTGGATCATATATCAAGCTGGAGGCTTTTCCTGACTCACGCAGCTGCAGGGACTGACAAGCTTAAGGTAGGCAGGCAGTTACAAGCTGTTGACTCCAACGAATGATGAATCCAAGATCTCCAGCAAGGAATGGTGGATTGTTGACTCACAGACAGTTGTAGGCAGCACAACAGGATCCCAATTCACAGAAGAGTGTCTCTTTTCCCAGGATGTCTATGAATATATTGGTAGCAGGCCACACCCCTAGGAAAACACCCTTTCAACTGATTTCCTGCTCAAAACATATACATCAGATCCCATCATGGGAATAACTCACATCACAATTGCTTAAACCACAAAGAATTGTGGTCCAACCAAGTTGACACACAGCTCCCACTATCAAGATAGGAAAGAAGGATGAATTGAAATGGTAAATGCAGGGAGAAAGTGGGGAGAGTACTCTTATAATGAGGGGATTGTCATAAATGCCATGAAAAAAAAAATGGGTATGAATTATTGAAAGGAAAACCAATTAGCTCCATAAACTTCCATTCAAATCATAATAAAAAGTTTTTTTTTTTTTAAAGAAAAGGAAAATGGATGGGATAAAAAATGTAAGTTAAGTATTATTATATTGTATAATTTTCTATATGAAGATCAACTCTTATATAACAAAAACATTTTTTCGAGGACGAAATGGACATGCTGTAAAATTATTTTTTAAAACATCACAACAGGAGTTCCAGTAAGATGCAGAATAGGCAGAAAGACTGCACAGACTCTCCTCAACCAAGAAAAGGGGACCAAATTAACACAGATGCAGAAGATAATCCTGGACCCCTGAGCTTTGAAGGGAAGAATATAGAAGTTGACTAAACTCCAACTAGCAGAAGAATTTGCCTGAAAACACCAAAAAAGGAGACATAGGAAGCTGTGGTCTGGCAGCAATCCTGATGGCACAGACAGCTTGGAGATTGCCAAGTGGTTGTAGGACCTAAGAATTAACCTAAAAATCAGCCTGGCTAGCCAGGGACTGCATGGAGGACTGCTCTCATGGCTGGGGAATAAAAGGGGATGCAGCAAAAAGGAAGGTAGACTGAACTGTAGACTTGTCTGTCCAGAGGACACAGCCATTTTGAAAGTTTACAAGCAGCTTGACCATTCTGGATATTTAAAATGACAGTGTTCTCCCAGATTCCCGGGACTTAAGATCAGGCTCCACTAGCTGAGAACCCCAAGGATATTCTGGATGTGGACAACTTGAAAGGTGTGACATTCCCCTTGTTACTCTTATACCCCATACTCTCTTCTTGAACAGAGGTGAGGCCATCTTCACTCCCACCCACCTTCTGAGCTGGCAGGAATTCCATCCAAGTCTTCATGCTCAGACAGAGCCTGGGTGCCCAGCCCTGCCCTGCCCCATTTTTTTTTTTTCTTCTTTTCTGTTTTCTAGTGTGTGAGTTTTTGTCTGTTTTAAAACTACTACTATTATTATTACTTTTGTCCTTTTTTTCTATTTTTCTCTATTCTTCCCCTCCCAGGTTTTAGTTTTCAGCTTTTTTTTTTCCTTTTCCTTCCTAATGGTTGCAATTTCCTTTTTATTTGTTATGGTCAACCCCATTGCTTCTTGTTCTTTCTGCATTTTTCCCATTTTTTCTTCATTATTCTCCTTTTCTACCTTTTTTTCTCTTCTTACCCTATCCCCACATATTACAGGTTTTTTTTTTTCCTTCTTCCCCCCCCCTTTTTTTTTGTTACTGTACCCATGTGATTACACAGTGTATTTTTTCCCCATGTGCTTTTAATTTTTTGATGGTTATTCAATTGTTATTTTTGTCTAACAGACTGAAAGACAGCAATGGTCCCCATATGAGACAACCACACCCACACCACCTGCAGCCTCATTTTCTAAGTGAAAGCCACCACTTCCTTCTCCACCAATGGGCCAACAATAAACAACCACTAAGAAGAACCTGACTCACCCATGGCTGTTCTTCACAGTTAACAGAGACATAAATATGAAAATGCTATGATGTCTCAGAGACAACAGACCATCACAGTCCACACACACAAAAAAAAATAAAGTGGTAGAAACAAGGGAGCAGGATAAAGATCCATAATATATACTTGAGGAAGAAGCAGCATTGGAACTCTCTGATAAGGAATTCAAAACAATTATATTTAGGTATCTTCAAAGGATTGAGAGACAGACAAAGGAAAACACAGACAAAACATGAGAAAACTTTTGGAAGAAAACACAAGAACAAACTTACAAAATAAATGAAAACTTAGGAATGATTCTAAATCTACACATAGAAATGCAGAAGATTAACACTAAATTTTCAGAAATAGATAACACATTAAAGCAGCAAAGAAGGAAAATTGATGCAATGGAAGACAGAATTAATGAGATTGAAGACAAATACCTGAATACTTCTTTGGAAAGGGATTAAGCAGAAAAAAAGATCAAAACAAAATGAAGAAAGCCTAAGGTTCATGTGGGATACCATTAAAAGGAACAACATATGTATCATTGGAATTTCAGAACAGGAAGAGAAAAATAAGACCACTGAGAAAATTGTCCAAGATTTGTTGGAGGAGAATTTCCCTGATATGATGAAAGATGATAATATGTCTTTTCAGTAAGTCCAATGAACCCCTACAGGTCAGTCCCTAAAAGAAAATCATCAAGACATATCATAATCAAATTCATCAAAACCAAACAAAGAAATAATCCTGAAAGCAGCACAGAAAAAACAAAATGTTGCAAAGGACAACCAGTAAGAATAAGCTCTGATTTCTCAGCAGAAACCATGCAAGCGAGAAGGCAATGGGATGGTATATATAAAACCCTGAAAGAGAAAAATGTTCAACCAAGGATTTTATCCCCGGAAAAATCATCCCTCAAATATGATGGTGAAATTAGGAGATTTCCAGATAAGCAGAAACTAAGAGAATTTTTTAAAACCAGACCAACCTTACAAGATATACTAAAGGGAGTCCTTTGAATTGAGACCCAAAAGTAGCAAACAACAACTGATCAGTAATACACAAGATGGCATAACCCAGAAACCACAACTATGGGCATATCCCAAGTAAAATAAGCTTACAGGATTATAAACAGAGAGCCAGAGACATCAATTGGCAAGTGAGGACAACTGCAAACCAAAAAGAAGGAAAATACTGTATAGTTACAGAACTTCTAAATGATGAGGAAGTCAATAGAGTTACAAGATAGCATGGACTGTTATAATCTCGGCGAGAAAATTATAAATCATAGGATAACCTCAAAGAAAATGATAAACCTTCACATCACAATAAAAAAGAGGACAAACACAAATATTCAGCAAATACTAAAACAACAGCAACAAAGTAAATGATAACATGATTCATAAACATAATAAGTTCAGCACAGAAAATAATGTCAAATGAAGAAACCAGGGAAAGCATGAAAAAACAAATAACAAAATGACAGCAACCAATTAATACTTGTCAATAATTACACAGAATGTTAATGGATTAATGTACTACTCAAGAGACAGAGAATTGCAGACTGGATAAAAAAAACAAAACCCAGACATATACTGTCTACAAGAAACACACTTTAGAGGCAAAGACAAAAATAAATTAAAAATTAAAAGTTGGGAAAAGATACATCAAGCAAATTGCAACTGTAAAAGAACAGGAGTGGCATATAAATTTCTGATCAAATTGACTTTAAAACAAAAACCACCATACCAGACAAGGAACAATATTATATAGTGATTAAAAAATCAATTGAACATGAAAATAGAAACATAATAAATAACTATGGACCCAATGAAAGAGACCCAAAATACATAAATCAGGCTTTAAAAGAGTTAAAAAGTCAAATAGATGACTCCACTGACATAGTGGGAGACTTTAATACACCACTTTCAATGAAAGATAGAACAACTGGAAAGAAACTCAACAAAGATACAGAAGAGTTAAACAATACAAACCACCAACTTGACCTTATAGACATCTACAGATCACTTCACCCAACATGCACAATATAGATACTTTTCCAGTGCACATGAAACATTTTGTATAATAGACCATATGTTAACCATAGAGCAAGCCTTAATAAATTTAAAAACATTGAAATATTGCAAAGCATCTTCTCAGATCATAATGCTATCAAACTAGAAATCAAAAATAGAAAGATAAATGGAAAAAGAGTAAACACATGGAAACTGAGCAACATCATCATTAAGACAGGATAAGAGAGAAAATAAAAATTGAAATTCAACAACTTCTTGAATCAAACAAGAATGAAAGCACAACATACCAAAATCTTTGGGACACAGCAAAAGCAGTGATCAGAGGCCAATTTACAGCAATAAATGCACACATCAAAAAAGAAGAAAGAGCCAAAATCAACACTTTAAACCAACATCTCCAACAATTAGAAAAAGAACAGCAAGAAAGGC
>NW_006921702.1:9519386-9521849 GCF_000298275.1 Orycteropus afer afer | reverse complement strand
AAAAAAAAAAAAAATTGGGAATAACTTTACCAGGAACACAAAATATCTGTACAAAGAAAACTATAAAAATCTACTTCAAGAAACCATAAAAGATCTACACAAATGGAAGAATATCCCATATTCGTGGATAGGAAGATTGAACATTGTGAAAATGTCAATTCTATCCAAAGCAATCCATACATTTCATTCAAACCCAATCCAGATCCCATCAAATTTTTTAAGGATATGAAAAACACAATCACTAACTTTATATGGAAAGAAAAGAGACCTCAGATAAGCAGAGAACTATTGAAGAAGAAGAACAAAGTAGGAGGTGTCACACTGCTGGATCTCAAAACCTACTATACAGTCACAGGAGTCAAAACAGCCTGGTATTGGTATAATGACAGACACATAGACCAATGGAATAGAATTGAGAACGCAGATATAGATCCATCAACCTATGGTCAGCAGATCTTTGACAAAGGCCCAAAATCCATTAAATGGGGAAGAGAAGGTTTGTTTAATAAATGGTGCTGGCATAACTAGAGATCCATTGGCAGAAAAATAGAACAAGATCTGTACCTCACACCATACACAAAAACTAACTGCAGATGGATCAAAGACTTAAATGTGAAACCTAAAACTAGAGAGTTACTCGAGGAAAAACGGAGGACAGATTTAGGGCCCCTGATATATGGCATGGGAGCTCTGGTAGTATAGTGGCTAAGGCACTTGACTGCTAACCGGAAGGCTGGCAGCCAAACCCAACAGCCACTCCTCGGAAGGAAGATGGGGCAATCTACTTCTGTAGTGATACTGCCTCAGAAACCCAAGGAGGGGTTGCTAAGAGTCAGGTCCGACTCGACAGCACATAACAACAACAACAAACAACAATATATGGCATAAATAGACTAACAAGCATAACCCAAAATACACAAACAGAAGAAGAGAAACTAGATGAATGGGACCTTCTGAAAATTAAATTTGTATGTGTTTCTGAAGACTTTTCCAAAAGCTTCAAAAGAGAACTTACAGATTGGGAAAAAAAAAAATATTTGGCAATAACATGTCTGACAAGGGACTTATCTCTAGAATTTATAGAAAACTCCAACACCTCAATAACAAAAAGACAAATAATCCAATTAACAAATGGGCAGAAGACATGAATAGACACTTCACCAAGGAGGGTGGTCAAGCGGCCAAGAAACATGAAGAAATGCTCACAATCATTAGCTATTAGAGAGATGCAAATCAAAACGACAAGGTATCATCTTGCTCCAGCACTAGTAGCAAAATTCTACAAGACAGAAAATAACAAATACTGGTGATGATGTGGATAGATTGGGACTCTCATACACTGTTGGTGGGACTGTAAAATGGTCCAACCCCTGTGGAAAGCAGTATGGCAATTTCTTCAATAGTTGGAATTAGAAATACCATTTGACCCAGCCACTCCATTACTAGATATATATCCTAAATAAGTGAGAGCCATGACAAGAACAGACATATGCACACTCATGTTCGTCACAATACTATCTACAATAGCCAAAAGATGGAAACAACCTAGGTGTCCATCAACTGAGGAATGGATAACCAAACTACGGTACATACACACAATGGAATACTATGCAGCCCTAAAGAATAACCTAGAATTGCAAAACACTGCATAACGTGGATAAACTTGGAGGACATTATGCTGAGTGAAATAAGTCAATCACAGAAATATTGTATTAATCCATTATTGTAAAAGTCAAGAAAAGGTGTAACTATGGAAGGAAATTTTCTTTGTTGGTTACCAGGGGTGCAAGGGTAGTGTAGGGAACACTTTGAGATAGGTAGAGATAAGTATTGATTTGGGTGAAGAGAAGGGCCGTGTACCAAATGTGAGTGAACAACATGGTGGCATTGAGGAAGAGGAAGACATAGAGAGGTATAAGGGAGTTACAGACAACAAATATGAACCTTTTTGCACACACAGTACTGTATTGTCTGTGAAGGCAGACATGGGTATATGGGTGGATTGATGGATGGACAGGATGAACTCTTAGGTACGTCTATGAAGCAGGGACTGTACCCAAGACCATGTATAGGGTTGGCAGACAATGGTCCTATAAGGGTATTTATAAGAGATGATAAGGAACAAGGTTGTAGTCACTTTTGGTCACAGCCAGCTACCCAGAGGGTCCAAGTAGTTGAAACTGTGGGTTTGGGACCATAGTCTCAGGGGACATCAAGCTCAATTGTCATAACATACTACATAAAACATTGTTCTACCTTCTACTTTGTCGTGTAGCAACTGGGATCTTAAAAGCTTTAAAAGCAGCATCCTTGATGCAATGATGGGTCTCTCCTTGTCCAGAGCAAAGAAGAATGAAGAAAACCAAAGATTTATGGAAATAATTAGTCCTAGTGACTGGTACACAATGTTATCCACTGCCTATATGACTATGGTAGCATAGTGGCTAAGACACTTGCCTGCTA
>NW_006921702.1:9513416-9519286 GCF_000298275.1 Orycteropus afer afer | reverse complement strand
AATCCTACTTCCGTAGTGATACTGCCTCGGAAACCCAAGGAGGGGTCGCTATGAGTCGGGGCCGACTCGACGGCACATAACAACAACAACAACAACATATGACTATGAGATCAGAAGAACTAGATGGTGTCTGGCTACCACTGTCAACCAATCGGGGGTGGGGGGATCTATGTAGGAGGGAGGACAATGTGGAACAAAACTCAAAATCATTTGGGAAAAAAAGGGGGGGGACCAGGTTTGCCGGTCTGATAGTTACTGGTGGAACCACTAAAACTATGACCTCTAGCTGCCCTTCAGGTCTGAAATTGAACCGACATCTATGGCTTCCAGCCAAACAAAAGATAGGCATATGAGTTGAACATTTACCTGAGGTAGATACACTCCTTAGAGAGAATAATCGTGGGAGAAAGAAGGGCTGTTTATGCACAGGGAGACAACTCAGGTGGCAGGAGTGCATGGAGGGATGGACTGTGATAGTTGGAGCTGTGTGTCAAGTTGGCTGGAGAAAAATTTTGTGTGGTTTAAGCAGTTGTGATGTGGTTATTCCCTTGATGGGATCAGATGTATATGTTTGAGCAGCCAATCTGTTGAAAAGGAGTTTCCCTAGAGCTGTGGCCTGCTTCAATTATATTTATGTATATTCTGGGAAAAGAGACACTCCTCTTCTGTGGACCGGGATTCTGTTTTACTGCCTACAACTGTCCATAAGCAAACAATCCACCATTCAGCCAGGAGATCTTGGATTTGTCATTTGTTGGAGTCAACAGCTAGTGTACTACCTGCCAACCTTGAGCTCCTCAGACTCTGTAGCTGCGTGAGTCAGGAAAAGCCTCCAGCTTGACGTTTGATCCAAGATATTTGAACTTGCCAGCTTCTATAAGTGTGTGAGCCATTTTCCTAATATAAATTTCTCTTTCTCTCTATGTATAAGCTTTACTGGCTTTGTTTCTCTAGAGAACCCAGTCTAACACAGATGGATACAGGGAAGAGGTAACTATCAGGAAGAAGTGAGAGGGGAGCTGTTGCATTGTGGTAAATTGTAGTCCATGTCATGAGACAAAGTGTACGTAGACTGCTGTATGGAAAGTGAATTTCCTCTGTAAATTTTCTCCCAAATCACAATTAGAAAAAAAAATCATGACATAAACAGAAATAAGAAAATTCTACAGGATGACAAACACAAAGTTTAAGAAGCAATAATGGAAAAATTCTTGTTTTATGAGGAAGCAGGTAGTCTTAACATTTATAATAGCCAATAAATATAGGCAAGAAGTGATAATGTCAAATAATTGTATACACAGGAAGTGTTTTCCAAAGAAAATAGTGTTTATACAATGTTACATTATTCAGTTGGCAAGTAGAATATGTTCTAAGAACATTGTTGGTGTTATCATTGATATTTTTGTTAGTATATTGTTCTTTAGAGATTAGCGATATTCCAGAAAAGTGAAAAGAGAATAAAGGGAAAACAGACTTGTACAGGTTGAGTAAATATGAAAGCAAAAATATGGGCAAGACCAATCATAATTATACTTGCAAGTTTGAATTATAGAGTAGAAGTTAAGGAAATTTCCTTTTTTGCAAAGAGAGTAAAGAATGTTATGAAATTAGTAGACCTAGAATTACAGATACACTGTGTTTTTGTGAGAAAGACAGATTCAGTCAGTGTTTTGAAGTTCCTTCATTTTGGCCTAATTTTAGTATCAATCAGTTTTCATGGACAAATTACACAATGTTTCACTTTATATTTTTAAAATATTAATGCCAATATAATAACTAAGGTCAAAAAGTGATCAATAATCAGAGGTTATATGTGGATAGAATGAATATCAAAGTTACTTTAATAACATCTTAAGATAATTATCAATAGCTTTCTCATTTCAGCTTTGGTCTTTTGAATTGTATTAATGGGTACTTTTCTTCATATGATAAACAACTTTATTATTTGAATTTAGCAACTCAGTGTCTGGGGAAACTAACTGTAAATATTTATAATGCTTAAAGGATTTATTTTTCCCATACTTGTTGACACTGAAATATTTTTTTTTATGATACTTCCAGAATTTCTATGAAATTGGAACTCTTTCGGGGGCTTGGGTGGGGGAAAGCATGTTGGAGATGGGAAATCATGGACTTGTGTTTTTTCATTTTCAGACTCAGCATGTAAGTTTGACTTAAATTGTTCGTTTATTTCCATTGTTCTTGGGAGGATAGTAATGAAAATCTTTGTTGTTGTTGTTGTTGTTGTTAGGTGTTGTTGAATCACCTCCTACTCATAGCGACCCTATACACAACAAAATGAAATGAAACACTGCCTAGTGCTGTGTCAGTCTCACTATCCTTGCTGTATCTGAGCCCATATTTGCAGCCATTGTGTTAATTTGTTTTTGTTGTTATGTGCTGTCAAGTTGAATCTGACTCTTACCGACCCCTCCTTGGGTTTCTGAGGTGGTATCTCTACAGAAGTAGATTGACCAATCTTCCTTCCAAGGAGTGGCCGGTGGGTTTGAACCACCAACCTTCTGGTTAGCAGCCAAGTGGCTTAGGCCCTATGCCACCAGAGTTCCCTGTGTCAATTTATCTCATTGATAAAGGGACTGTCTTGACAACTACTGGGCCTACTTAGTAGCTGGAACCAAAGTCGGGGGTGGGGGGAGCAGAAGAACCTAAATAAAATTTATGAGATCTCCCAAAGGCTACTGAAGACCACTCAATCTTCCTTGGATGGATTTATGCAGTCTTCTACAAATATATAAATGTAGGTCCTATGAACCCTGATAATGCTAAGATGGTTAGCCTGATTTCCATTGAGCAGTGTGACCCAGACATCCGAAAGAGACTGCAAAAGCTTGTCGTTTGTCAGAAGGCTGGGAAAGGGAATTTCCCAACTGGTTGAGGTGGTATTTAATATTTTTAGTTATAGCGATTAGGTGAAGGAAAAGAAAAATCTCAAAAACTGAGACAGTGGACCAGCCTACTTTCAGGAGCCCTAAGTCCCTCAAGCATCCCATGCTCATTCCACCTGTCATACCACCCTGGATTTAAAATTGGATTTTCTAATGGAAGAGCTGAGAAGGAACATCCTGCCCCAAGTGGGAGATTCAACTTTGGTCAAAATCAGCATGCCTACTGAAAACAAGAAGGTTATTGGAAGAGAGAATGCAATCAAGGCAGCCACTGGTGTCCCATAATCCAGGTGTTCAGATGGCCCTTCTGAATATCACCCTTCCTGAGAAAAATACTGCTCACTTACCATAATGTCATGAAAGGACCATAGAGTAGAGAGCAGTAGTTGAGCACCAAGATGGCCAGCACACTCTTGAGGGAAAAGTTTCCTAACTGAAAAATTAGTGCAGCCAGTTTTTTCAGAGGTCCAACATTCCAAACCATTTGGTGCTGAAGCTCTTTACTGGACTGTGAAACATGTCATTGGACCAGGAATGCAAAAGATCATCCAGAGAATCGCCAAAGTCTGTCACCTCTGTGCCAAAGTAAATGAGACAAAGTCTGGCCATTCTTGCTTCCAACGAATATTCCAGCTTCACTTCTTTCAGAACAGATGTGTTCATTCTTCTGGCAGTCCATGGTATTTCAGTGTTCTTTGCCAACACCACAATTTGAAAACATCAACTCTTCTTCAGTCTTCCTTACTCATTGTCCAGCTTTCATATGCATATGAGGTGACTGGAAATACCATGGCTCAGGTTAGGTGCACCTTAATCTTCAAAGTGACATCATTCCTCTTTAACACTTTAAAGAGGTCTTTTGCCAGTGGGCTTAGGACCATGGCCTTAGAGGAAATCAAGCTCAACTGGCATAACATACTACACAAAATCAGAAGGAAGTTTGGGCAATCTACTTCCATGGTGATACTGCCTCGGAAACCCAAGGAGGGGTCACTATGAATTGGATCCAACTCAAAGGCAGTGAGGGTTAGACTACAGAAAAATATTGTTCTACAACCTACTTTGTTGAGTAGTGACTGGGGTCTTCAAAGCTTGCAAGCAGCCATCTAGATGCAACATTGGGTCTTTCCTCATCCAGAGCAAAGCATGAAGAAAACTAAAGACACATAGAAACAATAAAATGCATTTAAAAATAAAAAATAAAAATAAATAAAAAAGAGGTCTTGTACAGATTTTCCCAGTGCAATATGACATCCCATTTCTTTACTATTGCTTCCATGAACACTTATTGTAGATCCAAGTAAAATAAAATCCCTGACAATTTCAATAATTTCTCCATTTATCATGATGTTGTTTATTGGTCCAATTGTGGGGATTTTTGTTTTCTTCATGTTAGTGTCTGATCCATATTGAAAATTGTAGCCTTTGATCTTCATTAGTAAATGTTGCAAGTCTTCACTTTCAGCAAGCAAGGTTGTGTCATCTGCATATTGCAGGTACTTAATGAGTCCTTCTTCAGTACTGATGCTGTGTTCTTCATTTAGTCCCAGATTATTTGTTCAGTATACAGAATGAATAAATACGGTGAAAGGATACAACTTGACAAACAACCTTCCTGATTTTAACTCCTGTTCTTTTTGAAGGACAGCCTCTTGGTTTATGTACATGTTCCTCATAAGCACAATGAACTGTTCTTGAATTCCCATTCTTCACAATGTTATAGATAATTTGTTATGATCCACACAGTCAAGTGCATTTGGGTTCTTGATAAAACACAAGTAAACAAGTTTCACAAGTAAGCATTGTTTACTTTCAGCCAAAGTCCATCTGACATCAGCAATGATATCCCTCATTCAATGTCGTCTTCTGAATCCAGCTTAAATTTCTGAAGTTCCCTGTCAATATACTGGTGCAATCATTTCAGCAAAATTTTACTTGTGTGTGATATTAGTAATTTGGTTCAATCATTTCCATAATATGTTGGACATCTTTCTATGGAATGGGCCTACATATGGATTTCTTCCAGTCAGTTCCCCAGGTAGCTGTCTTCCAAATTTCTTGGGATGAACATTCCTTCATTGCAAATTGGACATCTTCCTTCAATACCATTGGTTCTCTATTATATGCCACCTCCTGAATTGGCTGAATGTCAACCAATTATTTTTGGTACAGTGACTCTAAGTATTCCTTAGATCTTCTTTTGATGATTTCTTCATTGCTTAATAGTTTGCCCATAGAATCCTTCAGTGTTATAACTCCACGCCTTGAATTTTTCCTTCAGTTCTTTCAGTTTGAGAAATGCTCAGTGTGTTCTTCTCTTTTTGTTTTCTAGCTCCAAGTCTTTGCACATTTCATTGTAGTACTTTACTTTTTCTTCTTGAGCTTCCCTTTGAAATTTTCTAATCAGTTGTTTTATTTTAACTTTTTTTCAGTCTGTCAATTTGTCATACTGTGTTGGCTTGCATATTGCTGTGGGGCTGGATGCTATGCCACAGGTATTTCAAATACCATCCAGGTCACCCATGGTGGACAGATTTCAGCAGAGCTTCCAGACAACAACAGACTGGGAAAAAGTACAGGGACATCCACTTCTGAAGAAATCAGTCACTGAATACCTTATGAATGGCAGTGAAACATTAACCTCCCTATTCCCTGCCCTATATTAGCCCTGAAATCCCCAGCCTCAGAGCTTGATCTGAGATGCAGTCTCTGAGCTCCTTCCTTACTACCCTTCAATAAGTCTTCCTTTCTCAACACCTCAAAGCCTGGTACCTCCTCAATACAGCCTGGCAGTTGTATTGGGCAGGGACCCACTTGTCTGCTTTCATAGTTAGTGTGATATAATATGTTGTTGTTGTTGTTTGCCGCTGAGTTGGCCTCGACTCATAGCAACCCCTCCTTGGGTTTCCAAGGCAGTATCACTATGGAAGTAGGATTGCCCAACCTTCCTTCCGAGGAGTGGCT
>NW_006921702.1:9500516-9509476 GCF_000298275.1 Orycteropus afer afer | reverse complement strand
GTCAACTCAATCACTTCATATCCAAACAATAGTTGGATAATGAAAAAAGAAGACAGAGGGGAAATTGATATATTCAAACTGTGGTGTTGGTAATTAATATTGTATATACTGTGAACATTGAACATACAAAAGAGTAAATGAATCTATCTTCAAAGAAATACAACCAGATTTTTCCTTAGAATCTAGAGTGACAAGAATGGATCACTTACTTTGCACACACATCATGAAAGACCAATCACAAGAAAAGGAATTTATGTTTAATAAAGTAGAAGGCCAACAAAAATGAGGAAAATTTTCAATGAAGTGGACAGATATAATAACCAAAACAATGGACTCCACCATACCAATCATCAGGAAAATGTCTCAGTACATGTACAAAGTTTCATTTTGTTAAATATAAAGTTACCATGAGTCAAAGATGACTGGAGAACAACAGCAGGATCTTATCAAAAAATGTCACTCACCAGAGGGGGCTAAATAAGAATTTCTAAGATCAGTGTCTTCATCAGCCAAAAAATGTTACTAATTTGCATAATGAATATTATGGATTAAATTGTGTTCCCCTGAAATATGTATTGGAATCCTAATCTCTATGCTTAATGATGTAATCCCCTATAAAACTATAATTTTCTTTGTTGTGGTAATTATGTTACAATTAACTTGGGCTTTTTCTAAATCTAATAATCTCTGAGTATAAAAAGAAAAGATTATACACAAACACATGGCACATAAGGGGGAATGAGGTGAGGCAAAATATGTTATGTGAGGATTGTCTATAACCAAGGAACCAAGGACTATCCAGGACTACCTACAAAACAGAAATAGCCAAGTTATAAATGTCTCTTGGAAGGAAGGTTGGGCAATCTACTTCCGTAGTGGTACTGCCTCAGAAGCCCAAGGAGGGATCTCTATGAGTCAGGTCTGACTCGAAGGCACACAACAACAACAACAAATGTCTCTAAAACTGCTACCAGAGCACCCCTGAGATAGATTTTCTGTTTCTTAATGACACCTACTCATGATATTATGGTAGCACTAGGAAGCTAAGGCAATGAATGAAAAATGAGTTTTCATGTGAAAATTTAGTGATCTGTCAATTGTGGTGATGAATGCTAGAAATGGATTCTCATTGGTAAACTAAAGGGCAATCAAGGCTTATACATTGGTTAAAATAGTTTAGAAACACTTCCCATTTTGATTTAACCACATAGAATTGCCTATCAAAGTCTCTCCATCCACATTTTAGAGATGTTGTGTGAAGACTGATGTTTAATCAGCCAAGTGCCCAGCTTTGGTTTAGAAGAAATCTGATTGCATGACAGATCAAGAATATCACTGTCTTTCCTGTGAAATTTTTATGAAGAGTATGGTTAAAATACTTAAAAGGATAAAAGACTGGGAAGTCAGTGAGCTATGGAACAGGTTGTATAAACTACTAATAGCTAAATAATATGTGTTTTACAAATATATGCTGTTGTAGCAGAAATTAATCTGAGGTTCACTTTACATAATTTTTTCATTTCAAGTATCTTGGATAACTATCATTATTCACCAAACCAATATCAAATCCTTTGCTGTTGAGTTGATTCCAACTTTAGTGACCCTACAGAACAGAGTAGAATTGCCCCATAGCATTTCCAAGGCTATAATCTTTTTGGAAACAAACTGACATAATTTTTTCTCTCATGGAGTGACTGGTAGGTATGAATTGCTGATCTTTCAGAAAGTAACCATGTGCTTAACCATTACACCACTAGTTTTTTCCATTATTGACTAAAATATGCAAGTAAAAAAAAAAAAAAAAAAAAAAACTATGATCACCTCCTAACTATGTACTCTAAATAATTGAAATCAACCACCCAAGCAAGTATGTGTCTGTTTATAGCAGAACTGTTTACAATAGTGAAAAGAAGTAACAACACAAATGTATTGATCTACACTACAATGTGTATGATCTTCAAAATCATGTTAGGGTTACAACCCAGACACAGATGATCACATATTGTATGACTGGATGAAATATTCAGATTAAGTAAATCTATAGACACAGAAAGCAGATTGCTGATGTAGAGTAATTGTTTAATGGGTACAGATTGTCCCTTTGTGTGATAGAATTGTAAAATTAAATATAGATATTGATTGCTAAACATTGTAAATTTACTAAATGCCACTAAATTGTTAACTTTAAAACAATTAATTGAATTTTATGCAGATTTCATTTTAATTTGGAAAGAAAAGAAAAATTCCATAATTGGCTTAGGACAGTTCTCAAAATCTTAAGAAGATAATGTATCTTAAAGTGTTCTGTAAATATTAATATATTGTGAAATACTAAGTATTATTTCTTATAAGATAAACTTGTTACTTCCAATTTTAACATTTTTTGTTTTTACCACATTTTAACAAACTCCAAATATTCTAATTTAAAGTAAATTTTAATGTAAACAAAAATAACTACTTTAAAAGCTGTGAAGGTTCTCCCAACCACCTTCTGGGCTGGCAGGAATTCCATCTATTTCTGTGTGCTTTGATGGAGCCTGGGTGCCCTGCTCCACCCTGCCCAGACTTCTTTTTTCTTCTTTCTTTTTTTGTTTCTTTTTGTCTGTTTTAAAATTATTATTATTATTATTATTATTATTATTATTATTATTACTATGTGCTTTTTATCACTTTTTTTTTCTTCCTTTCCCAAGTTCTAGTTTTTGGCTTTTTCTCTCTTCCTTCTTCCTGTTTCATTCTTTTCTTTCTTGGGGTTCTCCACATTCCTTGTTTTTCTTTGTGCATTTTTCCCATTTCGTTCTTCATTATTCTCCTACTCTACCTCTTTTCTCTTATTGCCCATTCCCCAGATATTGCAGTTTTTTTTCCCTCCTTTTTTCTATTCATATTTGTTTTGGCTTTTTAAAATATTTCCTTAAAGATTTTCTCTCATTTATTGCTTTTCCTCCTTTTTTTTTCTTACTTTTTTCTCCTGTTGGTGATTGTAAATGTGTATTTATGTGGTGCATGTTTTTTGTCCTCTTACTTTTACTTTTTCTTATTTTTTAAAAAAATATTTATTGTGATTTGGGTGAAAGTTTACAGACCAAATTCACTTTCCATACAGCAGCTCACATACACTTTGTCTCATGACATTGACTGCAATTTTCCACAATGAAACAGCTCCCTTCACACTTCCTCCCCATAGTTGCATCTTCCCTGTGTCTTTCCTTCCCATGCACTCCTGCCCCCAAGCTGTCTCTCTGTGCATACACAGCCCTTCTATTCTCCCATGATTTATCTCTCCAAGGAGTGTATCTACTTAATGTAAATGTTCAATTCATGTGCCTGTCTTTTATTTGGCTGGAAGCCACAGAAGTGGGTACAATTCCAGACCAGAAGAACAGCTAGGGTCCATAGTTTCAGTGGTTCCATAAGGCTCAATCAGCAAACCTGGTTCCCCAACCACCCCCCATTTTGTTTTATTTTTAATGATTTTGAGTTTTGTTCCACATTGTGCTCCCACTCTATCTAGGATCTCCTACCAAGATCGCTCTCCGAGTGGTTGACAGTGGTAGCCAGGCACCATCTAGTGCTTCTGGTTTCATAGTCATATAGGCTGAGGATCACATGTTTTACCAGTTGCTTGGACTAATTGTTTCCATGTTTCTTTGATTTTCTTCATTCTTCTTTGCTCTGGATGGGGAGAGACCCATCATTGCATCTAGATGGCTGATTGCAAGCTTTTAAGATCCCAATCTCTACTCATCAAAGTAAGATGTGGAATAATGTTTGTGTGTACTATGTTATGCCAGTTGAGCTTGTTGTCCCCTGCAACTATGTCCACAGGTCCAACTATTCGGTCTTTCTAAGTAACTGGATGTGGCCAAGAATTGACTACAAACTTGTCCCTTGTCAGCTCTACTATACACCAGAGAATTCTTATAGAACATACAAATATATACTTTAGACACATCGTCTGCTAACCCTACACATGATCAAGGGCACACTTCCTCCTGCATAGACATACCTATGCATAGTTCAGCCTGTCCACTAATCTATCTACCCATATATCCATGTGTGCTTTCGCTTATAACACAGTACTGTATGTACAAGAGGGGGTTCATCTTTGTTGTCTGTACCTCCCATGTACCTTTCTATGTCTTCCTTTTCCTCAATGCCACCTTGTAGATCACTCACATTTGGCATATTGCCCTTCCCTGACACAATTCAATACTTAGCTCTACCTATCTAACAGTATTCTCTCCCCTCCCCTTCCATCCCTGGTAACCAAAAAAGAAAATTTTCTTCCATATATAAACCTGTCTTTGACTTTTTACAATAATGGACTAATACAATATTTGTCCTTCTGTGATTGCCTTATTTCACTCAGCATGATATCCTCCAAGTTCATCCACATTATGCTGTGTTTTGCAGATTCTACGATATTCTTTAGGTTTGCATAGTATTCCCTTGTGTCCATGTACCATAGTTTGGTTATCCATTCTTCTGTTGATAGGCATCTAGGCTGTTTCCACCTTTGTGCTGTTGGAAATAGTGCTGCAATGAACATGGATATGCATATGTCTGTTCTTGTCCTAGTTCTCACTTCTTTAGGATACATACCTAGTAATGGGATTGCTGGATCAAATGGTGTTTCTAATTCCAACTTTTTAAGGAATTGTCATACTGCTTTCTACAGTGGTTGTATCATTTGACAGTCCCACCAGCAGTGTATGAGAGTCCAGTCTCTCCACATCTTCACTAGCATTTGTTATTTTGTCTTGTTGAACTTTGTTACTAGTGCTGGAGCAAGATGGTATCTCATTGTTTTGATTGGCATTTCTAAAACGTCTAATGATCGTGAATATTTCTTCATATGTTTGTTGGCTACCTGAATATCCTCTTTGGTGAAGTGTCTATTCATGTCTTCTGCCCATTTTTTCAATTGGATTATTTGTCTGTTTGTTGTTGAGGTATTGGAGTTTTCTATCAATTCTAGAGATAAGTCCCTTGTCAGATATGCTACTGAAGAATATTTTATTTTTTCCCAATATCTTTTGAGACTTTTGAAAAAGTCTTTGGAAACACATACATATTTAATTTTTAGAAGGCCCCATTCATTTAGTTTATCTCCTGCTGTTTATACATTTTGGATTATGCTTGATAGTCTATTCACACCATAAATTATGGCCCCTAAATTTACCCCCATTTTTTCTTTGAGGAACTTTAGAGTTTTAGGTTTCAAATTTAAGTCTTTCATCTATCTGGAGTTAGTTTTGTGAATGGTCTGAGGAACAGATCTTGTTTAATTTTTCTGCAAATGGATATCTAAGTTTACCAGCACCATTTGTTAGACAATCTCTTCCGCACTGAATGGATTTCGGCCCTTTGTCAAAGATCAGCTGACCGTAGGTTGATGAATCTATTTTGGGATTCTCAATTGTATTCCATTGCTCTATGTATCTGTTGTTGTAACGATACCAGGCAGTTTTGATTACTGTGGCTGTATACTAGGTTTCGAGATCAGGCAATGTGAGACCTACTTTGTTCTTCTTCTTCAATAGTGCTTTGCTTATCCGAAGTCACTTTCCTTTCTGTATAAAGTTAGTGATTGTTTTTTCCATATCCTTAAAGAATGTTAATAGGATCTGGATTGGGATTGCATTGAGTGTATACATTGCTTTGGGTAGAATAGATATTTTCACAATGTTCCATCTTCCTATCCATGAGCATGGAATGTTCTTCCACTTATGTACATTTTTGGTTTCTTGAAGTAGTCTTTTATGACTTTTTTTGTAAAAGTCTTTTGTATCCCTGGTAAGATGTATTCCCAAGTATTTTATTTATTTATTTTTTGGTCGCTGCTCTGGTAGCATAGTGCCTAAGGTACTTGACTGCTAACCAGAACACTGGCGGTTCAAACCCACCTGCCACTCCTCAGAGGGAAGGTCGGGCAATCTAATTCCATAGTGATACTGACTTGGAAACCCAAGGAGGGGTTGCTATGAGTCGGGTCTGACTCAACAGCACATAACAACAACAACAACAACTGTAAATGACATTGATTTCCTGATTTCTTTTTCAGCAATCTTTTTGCTGGTGTAGAGAAATCCACCTGATTTTTGGATGTTAATCTTATATCTTGCCACAATGCTAAATCTCTCAATTTGTTCCAGTAGATTTCTGACTGAGTCTCTTGAGTTTTCTATGTATAGGATCATATCATCAGCAAATAGGGATAGTTTGACTCCTTCTTTACCAATTTGAGTGTCTTTGGTTTCCCTTTCATGCCTTATTGCCCTGGCTAGGACTTTCAGTAAAATGTTGAATCGATGTTGTGATAGAGGACATTCTTGTCTGGTTCCTGTTCTCCAAGGGAATTATTTCAGCTTCTCTGAATTGAGAATAATGTTCGCTGTTGGTTTTGCATATATACCCGTTGTCGTGTTGAAGAATGTCCCTTCTACTCCTACTTTGCTGAGAGTTTTGATCAGGAATAGGTTTTGGAGTTTATGAAATGTCTTTCTGCATTGATTAATATGATCATTTTTTTTTCCTTTGTTTTATATATGTTGCAGATGACACTGTTTTCTAATTTTGAACCATCACTGCATATCTGATATGAACTTCACATGGTCATAATAAATTATTTGTTTGATATGATGTTGGAGTCTATTGGCTCGGATTTTGTTGAGGATTTTTGCATCTATATTCATGAGGGATATTGGTCTGTAGCTTTCCTTTTGAGTGATGTCTTTGCCTGGTTTTGGTATTAAGGTTATGCTTACTTCAAAAAATGAATTTGGGAGGATAACATCATTTTCTATGTTTGAAGTAATTTGAGTAGGATTAATGTCAGTTCTTATCTGAATATTTGGTAGAATTCTCCCAGGAAACTATCTGGACCAGGACTTTTTTGTTGGTAATTTTTTATGACCTGTTCAATTTCTTCTTTTGTTATAGGTCAGTTCGATTTTTCCACCTCAGTCTGTGTTAGTTTAGATAAGTAGTGTGTTTCTAGAAATCTGTCCATTTCATCTAGATTTTCAAATTTGTTGGAGTACATTTCTTCATAGTGTCCTGATATTAGCCTTTTAATTGCTTTTAGTCTTTTGTGATGTTGCTCATTTAGTTTCTTATCCGTGTTATTTGTATTCTCTCTCTCTTTCCCTTTGTTAAATTTGCCAGTGGTTTGTTAATTTTATTAATCTTAAAAAAAAAAAAATACAGTCTTTTTTTTTCCTATTGTCTTTCTATTGTTTCATGGATTTCTGATTTTATCTTTATTATTTCCTTTCTTTTGGTGACTGTAGGCTTTTCTTGCTGTTTTTTTTTAACAGTTGGAAATGTTGGTTTAAAGTGTTGATTTTGGCTCTTCCTTCTTTTTTGATGTGTGCATTTATTGCTATAAATTGTCCTTTGATCTTTGCTGTGTCCCAAAGATGTTGGTATTATGTTTTCAATCTCATCTGATTCAAAGAATTTTTTAATTTCATTTTTTATTTCTCCTCTTACCCAGTTGTTCTTAAAGAGGGTGTGGTTCAGTTTCCATGTGCTTATTCTTTTTCACTTAATCTTCACATTATTAATTTCTAATTTTGTAACATTTTGATCTGAGAAGATGCTTTGCAATATTGCAATGCCTAAGGTATCGTCTATCATGGAGAATGTTCCATGTACACTGGAAAAGAATGTATATAAGTTCAAATTGGTGGATGGTATTGTTTAACTCTTCTGCATCTTTGTTGAGTTTCTCTCCAGATGGTCTATCTTTGGTTGAAAGTGGTGTGTTAAAGTCTCCAACTATGATTGTGGAGTCATCTATTTCCCTTTCAATTAAGTTTGAGTCTGATTTTGGTATTTTGTGCTTCTTTCATTAGGTCCATAGATATTTATTATGGTTATATCTTCCTATTCAATTCATCTTTTAATCATTATATAATGTTCTTCCTTGCCGCTTATGCTGGTTTATGTCTTAAAATCAGTTTTATCAGAAATGAGTATTGTCACTCCTGCTCTGTTTTGGTTGTCATCTGCTTGATATATCTTTTTCCAATCTTTGATTTTTACTCCATTTTTACCTTTGTCTCTAAGGTGTGTCTATTATAGACAGCATATTGATGGGTTATTTTTCTTATCTATTTTGCAACTCTGTATCTCTTGAGTGGTGCTTTTAATCTATTGACATTTATTGTAATAATTGACAAGTATGAATTGGTTGCTGTCATTTTGTTATGTGTTTTTTCATGTTGTTCCTGGTTTCTTTGTTCCATATAATTTTCTGTGCTTAACTCATGTTTATAAAAGGTGGTATCAATTCCTTTGTATTTTAGTATTTGCAAAATATTTGTGCCTCTCCTCTTTTTTATTGTGATGTAAAAGTTTATAATTTTTCTTTGAGGCTACCTTGTGATTTATAATTTTCTCCCCAATTTCAGAACAGTCCATTCCATCTTGTAACTCTCCTGACTTCCTCACCACTTAGCAGCTCTGTAACTACACTACATTTTTCCTCTTTTCAGTTTGTTGTTGTTGTTGTTATGTGCCATTGAGTCTGCCCCAACTTATAGCAACCCCTCCTTGGGTTTCCAAAGAGGTATCTCTAGGGAAGTAGATTGCCCAACCTGCCTTCTGAGGAGTGGCTGGTGACCACCCGCTTTCTGGTTAGTAGTCAAGTGCCTTAGGCACTCTAAATAGATCAAGGTTTAAATGTGACACTTAAAGCTATAAAGTTTCTCAAGGAAAAAAATTGGGGAAAATTTAAAACCAAAACCAAACTCACTGCCCTCGAGTTGGATCCAACTCATAGAGACCCCTCCTTGGGCTTCCAAAGCTACTGCGGAAGTAGATTGCCCATCTTTCCTTCCGAGGAGTGGCTGGTGGCTTTAAACCACCAGCCTTCTGGTTAGCAGTCAAATGCCTTAGGCATTACACCACCAGAACTCCCAAATATATGGCATTAATAAACTACCAAGTAT
>NW_006921702.1:9487651-9500246 GCF_000298275.1 Orycteropus afer afer | reverse complement strand
GGTGTTTTACAGACTCTACATTATTCTTTACTGTTGCATAGCATTCCATTATGTGTACATACATAGTTTTGTCATCCACTCTTCTTCTATAAATCTTAGAGATAAGTCCCTTGCCAAATATGTAATTATCAGCAAATATGAATTTGTTGTGGTCATTTTTGTTATGTGCTTTTTCATGGTTTCGATTTATTTGTTCTACATAATTTTCTATGTTGAGCTCGTTTTGGTTATGAATGGTGTTATCACTTCTTTCATTGCTATTGTTTTAGTATTTGCTGAATAATTATTCTGGTCCTCTTTTTTGTTGTGAAGGTTTATCATTTTTCTTTGAGGTTACCCTGTGATTTACAGTTTTCTTCCCAAGTTTAGAACAGTCTGCTCTATCTTGTAGTTGTCTTGACTTCCCTACCATCTAGAAGTTCTATTGTTTCCCACTTTTTGGTTTGTAGTTGTCTTCATTTCTCAATTGATGTCTCTGGTTACCTGTTTACAATCCTGTAGGCTTACTTACTTTGCATACTTCCGTAGCTAGGTTGGTTTCTGGGTTATATAATCATGTGTGTTGATGGTCAGTTATTGGTTGTTGTTGCTTCTCTGTCCAAAGGGCAACCTTTAGCACCTCTTATAAGGTTGATTTGATTTTAACAAATCCCCTTAATTTCTACTTACCCGAAAATGTCCTAATTTCACCATCATAATTGAGGGACAATTTTGCTGAGTACATAATTCTTGGTTGAAAATTTTTCTCTTTCACGATTTTATATATACCATCCCATTGTCTTCTTGGCTGCATGGTTTGTGTCAAGAATTCTGAGCTTAGTCTTATTGGTTGCCCCTTGTAGGTAACTTTTCATTTTTCCCATTCTGCTCTCATGATTCTTTCTTTGTCTTTGGTTTTTATAAGTTTGATGATGATATGTCTTGGTGATTTTCTTTTGGGGTCTATCCTGTTGGGGTTCATTGGACTTCCTGAATGTATATATTCTCATTTCATTATACCAGGAAGATTCTCTTCCAACAGATCTTCAACAATTTTCTCTATAGTACGATTTGTCTCTTCCTGGTCTGGAATTCCAATTACATGTTAAGTTATTCCTTTTGATATTATCCCATTTGAAACTTTGGCTTTCTTCATTTAGTTTTTATCTTTTTTCTGATTGATCCTTTTCCAAAGAAGTGGTCAGGTATTTTCCTTCAATGTCCATAATTCTGTCTTCCATTGATTCAATTCTACTCCTTTGTGCATTCAATGTTTTATCTATTTCTGAAAATTTAGTATGAATCTTCTGGATATCTGTGTGTAGATTTTGAATCATTTCTAATTTTTCATTTATTTTGTCATTTTGTTCTTATATTGTCTTTTGAAATTGTTCTGGGGTTTTCTCTGTGGTTTCCTTGATCTGTCTGTCAATTTGTTGAAGATATCTAAATATAATTCTTTTGAATTCCTTATCAGGGAGTTCCAATGCTGTGTCTTCCTCAGGGATAAGTTTTGGGTCTGTATCCTGGTCCCTAGGAGCTCTGGTAGCATAGTGGCCAAAGCACTTGACTGCTAACCAGAAGGCTGGTGGTTCAAACCCACCGGCCACTCCTCGGAAGGAAGGTTGGGCAATCCTACTTCCGTAGTGATACTGCCTCGGAAACCCAAGGAGGGGTCGCTATGAGTCAGGGCCAACTCGACGGCACATAACAACAACAACAACAATCCTGGTCCCTTGTTTCTCCTTTTTTTTTATCTTGCTTCTTTGTGTGGACTATGATGCTCTGTTGTCTCTGAGGCATTGTGACATTTTTGTGTGTATTTAATTGGTGATTGTATGTTGGAGTGACTTGCGCAAAATTTTCATTTTCTTTGTTTTGTTTGTATCCTATCTATGCAAGCAAGGTACTGTGCTCCTCTATTTGCTAGTTGACAGCACTTACACACACACCACCTGTCTTCTTTCCCACTGTCATCCTGTCATATGTCCCTGCCAACCTTGGCAAACAGAACCTATTCTTAGGTTTCTGGAATCTGAATGAGAATGCTATGACTTTAAAATCCAAAGTGGTTGCCACTTGTAAACATTCAAAATGGCAGCACCCTCAGTCACTTTAAATATCCAAAATGGCTGTTGCGTGTAAACTATCAAAATGGCTGTGGCCTCCAGACAGCAGAAAGTCAACAGCTCAGGTTGTCTCCCTCCTTGCTGTTTCCTTTCCTAGTCATAGGCCACCAATGCAATCATCCCTGCAGCCCTTGGTGACCAGGGTTGATCTTCAGGCCATTTCTCAGGTCCCAACACCACTTGGAAATATTCAGGCTATTGGTCCCATCAGAGTAGCTGACAATCTACAGCTCTGACTGTCTCTGTACTCACTGTTTTCATTCAGATTTTTCTACTAGTTGGTGGTGCCTAATCCAATTCTGTTTAGTTCCTTTCAAGGTTCAGGGCTCCAGGATTATCTTCTATTATCTCTGTCAATTGTTTTTTTTTTTTTTTTCTTTTTTCTGCTGAAGAGGGTCTGTGTCACTTGTCTGGCTATTCCTCCATATTACCAGAAGTGAAAGTCATTGACAAGGCAATATTCTTTGGAATTTTCTTATTCCATGTTATTTCACAGATGGTAACTGGGAGAATAGCCAGAGCTCCTTTTCCCACTGGCAGGGTTCCTTGAATCCAGATCCCTAAGCCCCATTCCTAAGATTGCAAGACTTGCAACTAAAGAGATGTCTCCCAAACTCCAGACAAAGACAACATTGGGAAAAGTTAGACCAACTGGCACCTCCAAGGGCAAGCAGAGCAGCCCTTTGGCATCAGTGGCAGAGCCAGTGAAGTCCTCCCAGAGTCGCAGCCAACTTTTCCTGTGCACTTCTAAGAAACTTCCAGAAAGTTGAACGAGGGGGCAGAGGCTAAAAATTAAATTTTTATCTGCCTCCAAATACTTGTCCAAAAAAGTCAAAAGAGAACCTAGAGATCGGGAAAAAAATATTTGGCAACAACATATCTCACAAGTGATCTCTCTAACATTTATAGAAAACTCCAACATCTCAACAACAAAAAGACAAATAATCCAATTAAAAAATAGTCAGGAGATATGAATAATCACTTCACCAAAGAGGATATTCAGGTGGCCAACAAACATGTGAAGAGATGTTCACTATCATTAGCCACTGGAGAGGTGAAAAAAACAGAAAATAACATGTTGGTGAAGATGTGGAAAGTTTGGGACTCTCATACACCGTTGGTGGGACTGTCAAATGATACAACCACTGTAGAAAGCAGTATGGCAATTCCTTAAGAAGTTGGAATTAAAAATACCATTTGATTCAGCAATCCCATAGGTATGGATCTTAAAGAAGTGAGAGCTAGGACAAGAACAGACATATGCATATCCATGTTCATTGCAGCACTATTTACAATAGCAGAAAGGTGGAAATAACCTAGATGTGTATCAACAGAAGAATGGATAACCAAACTATGGTACATAGACACAAGGGAATACTATGCAACCATAAAGAATATTGTAGAATCTGCAAAACACAGCATAACACAAATGAACTTGGAGGATATCATGCTCAGTGAAATATGACAGTCACAGAAAGCAAATATTGTATTAGTCCATTATTGTAAAAAGTCAAAGAAAAGTTTATATATGGCAGAAAATTTTCTTTGTTGGTTATCAGTGGTGGGAGGGGAGAGGAGGGAACACTGTTAGATAAGTAGAGACACATATTGAGTTGGGCCAAGGGAAGGGCAATGTGCCAAATGTGAGTGAGTGATCTACAAGGTAGCATTGAGGAAAAGGAAGACATAGAGAGGTACATGGGAGGTACAGACAACAAAGATGAAGCCTCTTGCACATACAGTACTGTGTTGTCAGTGAAGGCAAACATGGATATATGGATGGATAGATTAGTGGACAGGCTGAACTACTGGCAGCATAGTGCCAAAGACACTTGACTACTAACTAGAAGGCTGGCGGTTCAAACCTACCAGGCACTCCTTGGAAGGAAGGTTGGGCAATCTACTTCCATAGTGATACCTCCTTGGAATCCCAAAGACGGGTCGCTATGAGTCATGTCTGACTTGATGGCACAAAACAACAGCAACAACTTGCATGGGGGAGTGTTTCCATGACCATGTACAGGGTTGGCAGACACTGTTCTAAAGTATATTTGCATGTTCTATAAGAATTCTCTGTTATATTTCTTGGGCATAGCCAGCTACCCAGAGGGAACATGTACTTGGACCTGTGCACTTGTCACTATGGTTGCAGAGAACATCAAGCTCAACTGGAATAACATACTAGACCAAAATATTGCTCCACATCCTATTTCAGCTAATAGTGACTGTGATTTTAAAAGCTTGCAAGTGACCATCTAGATGCAATAATGGGTATCTTCTCGTCCAGAGCAAAGAAGAATGAAGAAAACCAATGACACATAGAAATAATTAACCCAAAGGACTGGTGCACCATGCAACCCTCAGCCTATATGACTATGAGACCAGAAGAACTGATAGTGTCCAGCTATCACTCTCAACCACTCAGAGGAGGATCTATGTAGGAAGTCCTGGATAGAGTGGGAGAACAATATGGAACAAAGCTCATAATCATAAAAAAAATAAGGGACCATGTTTGCTGGTCTGATAGAGCCTGGTGAAACCCGTGAGGCCTCCAACTGTCCATCAGGTCTGGAATTGAACCTACTCCTGGGGCTTCCAGCTACACAAAAGACATGCATGTGAGCTGAACATTTACATTAGGTAGATATCCTCCTTGGAGAGATCAATTATGGGAGAATAGAAGGGTTGCTCATGCACAGGGAAATAGCTTGGGGTGGGCAGGAATCATGGGACTGAAGGACACAGGGAAGGGGTGGCTATGAGGATGAAGTGAGAGGAGAGGTGCTGCATGCAATGTGGGAGATTACAGTCAATGTCCTGAGACAAAATGTATGTGAACTGGTATATGGAAGATTAATTTGCTCTGTAAACTTTCACCCAAATCACAATAAAATAAATAATAATAAAAAAAGCTGTGAGGATTAAATGCATCCCAGATAGTTTATTTGCTAGCCACTTACTACCTGGTTTCTCATATCACTCAATTAGTGATGTTAGAGTATTTGAGGACTCTTGCATACCTCCTCTCAAAGGAGTCCTGTGTCACAGTGTGTACAGCAATTGACTGCTAATGGATGCCTCCTGAAATTTTGTGTGAAATCATATACCTTATAAGAGGAGAGAGAGAAGGAAACAAGTGCTTACTTTTCATTTTGCATTTATTATTGTTACTGAGGTTTTTTATTTCCCCCCCCAATGGGAAAATTATCACAAAGTTATAACAACCAAAAAAAGAAAAACAAACTCACTACCATTGAGTGCGATCTGACTCATTGCAACCCTTCCTTGGGGTTTCTGAGGCAGTATGACTACGGAAGTAGATTGCCAAACCTTCCTTGAGGAGTGGCTGGTGGATTTGAATCACCAGCCTTCTGGTTAGCAGTCAAATGCCTTAGGCACCACATCGCCAGAGCTCCTCCACAAAGTTGTAGTAGTGAAGAAAAGATGTTTTATTTGCATATTCAGTTAAAAAAAATGTGAGAAATGGAGAGGCATGTCATCCAAACAATGTCTGTGCCTATCTGAAGAACATTATAAAGTGAATGGCATATATGATTGCAATTTAGTAAAAGTTTCATGTTTACATAGATTTGCTAAAAACTGTTGAAACATTCTGATTGTATTTCAGATAATCATTGGAACAAGTTGTAAGTAATGATAGGTAACAGGGTCTTAATTTGTGCAACACATCTTCAATGTTTACCAAATATCTAAGAAAGAAGATGTGAGTGATGTTTCCCCTTTATGTAAATGTATTGCCTTGTTGTAAGAAGAACACACCTAGGCAAGTTCCCTACTTCTTTGTGTTAGCACGTTTCTGTATTCCAGTTCATCTCCTCTTTCTGAAGGCAAGCTGTCTCTTCCTGAGTTTGCCCAATTTATAACTTACCTTCAACCCTATACTTCCTCAGGGAAAACTGCTCTCCCTGTAATTTCCTAGACTTGTCCACATGACCACATTGGTGGTTTAATGGTCAGAATCATTGGAGGAAATAACATAGAAAATTCAAAATGGTTTCTTAACTAATATCAAGGCTCAAAATGGAATGAGGGTTCCAACATTAGGCTGCAGCTGCCCACAGACCAAATGCTTGTAGATTTTAGGTTTAATGTAACAAGGATGAGCCCCTACTCTAAGTGAAACTTATTATCACACATAAAAATCTCATGGCTTAGTTATTGTATTATTTTCATTTTATAGATGAGAAAATTGATAAATATTGAGGCTGAATAATGTATCCATTTTGTATTTTTATTAAGCGGTAGATTCACGATTTAAATTAAAGCAGGCTGTAAAGAAATTTTGTATTAGAGCTTAAATTCTAATGTAATTGTTTTGTGGAAGGCTATAGTCTACAGTGGGAGCCCGAACTCCATTTTAATCTTGTCATAAATTCAGACACCATTTGAGTTCTTTCTGATTAAACCAACAGTTTGGCTTTGCATAGACAAATCCAGGAGAAACCTAGTGAGGCAAAATGTGACCTCAGGAAGAGTATGTTTGAAAGTATATTAGGATGACACAAATAATTAGGGAATTTGCCTAGGTATGTCCTTAATGATTTACCAAAACAGCCACATGTAATCTCATTTATGTTAATTGTTGGGGTCCTAGTATTGTCTCATAACCATTTTGTGGCTATGACTTAGAGCTTCATGGTCATGAGTCATACCCTGATCACCATGTAGGCAGGTGGTCTAGCCCCAGAACCAATGTGGTAACCTTTTTTTAAAATCTGCAGTTGTGTACATGTACCAATCTTGGTGTTTTCCTGCTTCTGTAATCCCACCTGTGACAGTGATGGACTATCCTGGTAACAGTCATAGTTTTGTGATGATTCTCTTTGTTTTCTATCATACATTATTAGCCTTATGGCTATAAGTCAGAGGACTCTGTTAGAGCTATCTACTGTGTGCATGCTAATGATTTCCCTCATCCTGAATGATTGTCTCTGTCTTTGTCCTTTTTAAAGCTTAATAAAAGAGTCTCTGTAGAATATGTTTGAATCTGTGGTCTTTTTTTTTTTTCCCCACAACAAATGGTGACCTTGATGGGACTCAAAGCCAAATTTCCATTTGGGACCCTTGGGAGGTTGAGGACTAAAATAAGTGCCAGAGGAGGGTTTTTTTGTACTTCACTATCTCCACCAACCCCAGGGACCCAGTGAGGTAAGTGCTCTTGTATTTGAGCCCCATGTTTTGGTATGGCTCTCTGAGACCCTTACAAAGTCTTGCTGTGTGTGTATGTGTGTATGCATCCATCTGAGAACTTTTCAGACATCCTCCAACGCTTTCTTTCCATTTGTTCGCCAGTAATTGTTACTTCCAGGTGTAGGTAAGAGTGCCTTTGATAATCTCTTAAAGAATTACAGTTGTACTTGTAAGGAAGTGAAATTTGATTCTAGGATGTAGCCTTTGCAAAGGTCTGAGATTGAGTTTTAGCACCTCTAGGAATGCTTGGCTGTGTCTGTAGATTTTCACATTTCAAGAGAAATTCTACATGGTTAAATCTGGCCTAACAAGTTTTTCTTTGCTGATTTTCTCCCACCCCCTCTCCATGTCTCTTGCAAAGGTCTTTTTTTGCCCTCACTGGTGGCAGTTGTGTGGAGTTCTTGCTCTGTCCTTTGCAGGAGATTTGTCTCTGTTGGTAGCAGCAGTACAAGATTTTGCCTAAATTGTCGTAGAGGTTTTTGAGTTTGTGGAATCTTGGGTTCAATAAACCTCAAAAACAAATGGCACACAACTATCAGTAAAAGCCAGTAGAGCAGTGGCCAGCTGTGAAAGTGGTTGTAGACTCCCATTTCAGAATACACTGATTGAGAGGAAGAGTCAGAAACTCAGACTGGCCACCAGCCTCAGGACAACGCTTCTGCAACTCTTAGGCACACATAGTTCAAACAAAACATATCCAAACCCCTCAGTACTCCCCATCAGGATTTTGCAGAACCCAAGATTCTTAATCTTTGAAAAACTTGAATTTTTCCTGAAATTAGGAAATACTCTATCTGGGAATAATGCAGAATTTCTTTATGGGACACTTGTCTGATACATAGATAGGCACTGTGGCTCTGCCACTTGCTTATACCTATCTGTTTGATATAGTCTCCTTAGGAACAATCTGGAAAAATAAATGGCCTCTTTGGAGTTCCTTATGCAGTAAATTAGAATCTCAGATGATCGACTTCCTGCTATGAATTTTATTTGACTCTGGGAAACCAAATTTTTCACGTAGTTCTTAGCAACATTGATAAATAAGCCTGTTTTTTTCTCTTATAAGGATACTTGTTTAGTGTTTATGCTTTAAACTCAATTTTAGTTATCACTTTGATAAAATTAATTTCCACTTTTGTCTTTTCTTTCCCATAGGAAAAGGTGTTTAATGTTTGTTGTTAAATAAAGCTTAAGGAGCATTTTGGGTCTGTGTGTTTGCAAACACTTTGGTCTCTTTGGTTGCAGATGTTTGATCCAGGATTCCTGTTCTATTAACCTAGGTTTGTGCACGTTGGTAGGGGTTGCTATAAGTAATCTCAGTCTTTTGACTGAAATTCTGAGAAACCGAATGCAATACTACACTGTTGCCACATGTTGCTATCTGATTTTTTTTGTGTGTGTGTGTGTACATATTGGATGGAATCACTAATATTGCAAGCAATTTACAGGTAAAAATGGGCAATGCCTGGCCTATTATGCACAGACTTTGAAACACGTGTTGTTGCTTGGTAAAATAGGAAATGCCACATCTAAATGTCAGGCTAGACCTCTCTCAAGTACTCCAGTGGTTTATATGTGCAAGTATTAAGGGCACCATTACTCTTTTATACAGTGGATATTAGTGTGTGATTACCAAGGGATTCTTTAGAAAGACAGTTGCCACCATTAGGGCAAGTATTACTTATCTGAGGTTTGGGGCAAAGCTTACTCATCCAGGTTTGAGATAAGAGTTCTTAGACTAGAATCCAAGAAAGATCTCTGATAATTTTTAAGTCCACTGGACCCAAATGAAACAACATGAAATTATGTAGCTACTTATGTATGTGTGTAGTGCTTTATTTTATGTTGTGCTATTTTGAGACTGTTACGCTGTTGTAGATCATCATAAAATAATTTTTTAAAAAGTCATAAGGAAAAACACAGGCATAGATTTTATGAGTCTGTTATTTAAACTGACTGAAGAGATTCAGTGAGTGTGTGACTCTCACTCAAGATTGTATCTATTTGGACAAAATCTGCAGTTAATCACCTAGAAAAATGTATGACATTATCTTTTAAAAAAATTTTATTGTGATTTGAGTGAAAGTTTACAGAGCATATTCATTTTCCATACAGCAGTTCATACATATTTTGTTTCATGACATTGACTGCAATTCCCCAAAATGTCATTGCACTCTTCCCACTCTCCACCCTCATAGTTACATTTTCCCTGTATCCTTCCTTTCCATGCACTCCACGCCCCTTGAACTGTCTCCCTATGCAAACACTGCCTTTCTGTTCTCCCATGACTGACGGCTCTATCTACTTGAAAATGGAAATGTTCACCTTGCACGCCTGTTGTTTGGCTGGAAGACATGGGAGCAAGTTCAATTCCATGCCTGAAGCCAGACTAGGAGCCATAGTCTCAGGCGTCTCACCAGGCTCTATCAGAGCAGTAATCTTTGTCTTTTTTAATTTTTTTTTAATGATTGTGAGTTTTGTTCCACATTGTTTTCCCACTCTATCTAGGATATCCTGCACCAATCCCCTTCTGAGAGGTTGCCTGTGGTAGCTGGGCACCATCTAGTTCTTCTGGTCTCATGTTCATATAGGCTGAGGATCATATGGTCTATTAGTCCCTTGGATTAATTGTTTCCATGTATCTTTGGTTTTCTTCATTCTTTCTTGCTTTGGACAAGGAGAGACCCATCATTGCATCTAGATGTCCATTTGCAAGCTTTTAACACACCAGTTGCTACTCACCAAAGTAGGAGGTAGAACTATGTTTATGTGTAGTATGTTATGCCAATTGAGCTTGATGTTCTCTGTGACCATGGTCCTGATCCTACAGGTCCCTCAGGATAGCTGGCTGTGGCCAAGAAGCCACTATAACCTTGTCCCTTGCCAGCTCTGTTATACACCTGGACATTTTTACAGAACATACAAATATGCATGTGGAAACAATGTCTGCCAACCCAATACATAGTCATGGTACACTCCCTCCTGCCTAGACATACCTGATCATTCAACCTGTCCATCCGTCTATCCACGTGTATAGCAATGTTTCCCATCACTGAGAAGGCAGTACTTTATGTGCAGAAGGGTTTATCCTTGTTGTCTGTACCTCTCATGTACCTCTCTATGTGGATGACATTCTATCTTGAGGAGTTCAATTCTAATCTAGAAAGAGCATTAGATTTGAGTTTCTGTCCCCCTGCCTGTGCACCACCATGAGGTTGCCATAAGTTTCAGCTCCAGATAAAACTGCTTGTACCTGTCTTATGAGTTTCTCTTTCAGTAAGTACTGTAAGAAACATTATTATAAATTGGTTTATTTGAAAAGTGTACTGGAAAAAATTATTTATTTTTTTATTATAACAAGGACTTAAAAATAAATTACTCTAAATTACTTTCACTAAGAAAATCTTATCAAGTACGTAAAAGATATGATTATGAAAATATAATATTTACCTCTGGATGGTATTATTAAATTAGATAATATTTCTTCAAGGAACTTACTCTGATTTGTTCTTATGATAAATAAATGCTTACATGAATTAGATAACCCTAACATTACAGAGTTAATTAAATGAATTCATTTTGACAAAAGTCTGTTTTTGTTTTTGTTTATGACAACCTTGAAAGCAAAATCTTTCCAAATAACTTGTTAGATATTATAAAAATGTGTTTTATTTGATGAAAAGTTGTTACTTTGTTTTAGAGTGAAACTAATATTTCCAGAAACATAGGATAAGTCAAAAAGGACAAAAAATAGCTGAAGAGTTTTATTTCCTGATCTTGCTAAAGAAAAATAAAAACAGACAAAAAGCAAACAAAATACTCTTACCAAAAGAATAAAAAAAAAAAAAAAAAAACACCTCACTGCCGTTGAGTTGATTCACAGTCATAGCAACCCCCTTTGGGTTTCTGAGACGGTAAATCTCTATGGAAGTAGATTACCCAGACTTCCTTCCACAGAGTGGCAGATGGATTTGAAACACAAGCCCTCTAGTTAGTAGTCAAATGTCTTAGACACTATGCCACCAGAGTTCCTTACTAAAAGAATAGTGAAAAGGAAAGAAATTGGTTATCTTTCAGCTTTAATATGTGTAAATGAACTAGGATGGCCTTATCTTTGACTTTGAGTCAAAAGTTAGGGAGAATGGGACAAGATAAAGCCTTTTGGTCCCCCAGTCTCTGATCTCCAGGGAATCTTTTTAAAGACTCCTCCTAAACTTGGTGTAGACTTTTCAGATAAAAGGAAATAAAAAAATTCTATCTTACTATAGTTATCAGAAAATTGGGTGGATCCCTATCATGGGGGAATGATGGAAATTCTTTCCATTACAAGAGAACTCTATAAAGCCAAAACAGAAATTACTTGGGATTGTATTGGACATGTGCTTGGACAATTTCTCTCAGAAAGATCAGCACAAGGCTGGTCCCCATGAGGTGGAGGTTAAAGATGTCCCAAATGTCCAAACTACAGTATCACTCCATCATTTCCAACATTAACTCCTCCTCCTCCTCCCAGTAATTTCCCGAGTCTTAGGGTTCTGTATTTCACTGTAATGCCTCACAGAACTCACAGACACCCAAGGGTTTGTCTCACATAGTGGTGGTGGAGGCTGGCAGGATGGCGAGTCTCAGGTCCCTGAGTAGGTCTGGAGGATCCTCCCAATTCTCTGGGTTTGATGAACCTTGATCAGCAGATCAGATGAGGGCTGCTGTCCCAAATCCAGAGGTGAGATGATGATGAGCCAAGACACAAAACTGGAGCAAGAGGAGGGCAAATCTTCCCAGGAGATGCACAGGTATACCCTCAAAGAAGCTAAGGGTGGTGATTTGAATTATACCCTCCAGCAAGGCAGGACTCAAGATACATTCCACCTGTGTTGCCCCAACAAAAATAACCTGTGGATGGCTTTAACAAATAAGCAGCTCAGGGCAAATCCCATCACAGAATCCATTGCCAATCATTATAGGGAACAACTACTACCAGCTGCCCAGCCAAGATGATATCTGACCTTAACTGCCACACCACCCCAAACAGGCATGGATAATGAGATTTACAATACATCACAGAATAGAGGACAATGGCTAGAAGGGCCATATCAAGCAATTCATGGCATTGCACCCCCAGTCTCTTCTAGCCATTAGCCCTTTCATACTTGAAAGATTAATTTGCCCCTCCCAATCATATTACTGGTCCCAAGGTCATTAACAATTAGTCTTTCAGCAAGGCAAAGAGTCCTAAGGGTGAGATTATTCAGATACCAGCCATTCAGGTCTGCTGT
>NW_006921702.1:9482035-9487181 GCF_000298275.1 Orycteropus afer afer | reverse complement strand
TTCTGCTGTGCATGGGGTCGCTATGAGTTGGAAACGACTCGACGGCACTTAACAACAACAACAACATGGTTACACAGGTATAAAACAAGTGGGCTATCTCAACCACTGGGCAGGACAGTACTATTCACTGTCAGCCCTAGTTTTGCCAGATGGGGACAAGGTACAAGCCATCCCATAAGGCCCTTGGGAATTCTGGCATACAGGTTCAGAGATATAGAAAGTTTCTTGCTTAGGGATCACCCCAGCCTCTGGCACCTGCAGCTGCATCCCAGGTACGGGGACCACAGCTTCCAGCAGGAAGAAAGCAATGTTAGGTGATGTGGGGAAAAACTTTACAGTGGCACCAGCATTCTCCCCCACCCCTTCTTCCCTAGATCCCCCAGGAAAGCATAGGAATCTGCCGAGTAGTGATCCTCCCTTCACTCCCCTCATGTTGAGTGTGAGCACACATTCATGAAGGCATGTGAGCCAGCCCTTTAGGTCTTTATCTCCCCCAGTTTTAGACAACAGATGTTTCAATTGCCCATTCCAGTTCTCTATCAAACCATTACTTTGAGGATAGTATGCAACATGGTATGTCCACTTAATATGATGTTTTTTGGCCCATTGCTACACCCTACAGGATGTAAAATGTGTTGCTTTGTCTGAAGAGATATAACTTGGTGGCCCAAATTGGTACAGATCTTTTGTTCCAATACTTTAATGGTGTTTTTGGCATTTGCATTTGTCACAGGATAAGCAAAGCCCAGACCAGAGTAAATATCTATTCCTGTGAGGACCCATTTATAGCCACCTGGAGCCACTTGGGTTATTGGTTCTATATAATTGACTTGCCAGCTTTGTGCAGGGCCTTCCCCCAGGGGAATCTGCCCCATAGCCATCTATAACCTCTGTCTTGCTGACAGAGTAGTCCTTATTGGCATTTTGTGCCTCAAAGGCTGCAAGAGGGATGTACCTAGATTCAGCCCATCTCTGCATTGCTGCATCACCCCCATGTTCACTCATCTCATGAACCCAATTGGCCACCTCAAAGGAACGTACCAACATATCCACTTGCTGGTTCCAATCACCTTCTGATCCTGGAAGAGCATTCTTCTGATGGGCATCGACATGGCTTACTCTAATGCATCCTCTAAACTTCCAGAGTGCTCTCCATATGTCCATGCCCCACACTGGAGTCCCCGTAATAGTCTAATGTTCCATTGCCCATTTGCCTGACCATATATCCAGGCCATTGGCGACTGCCCATGAATCAGTGAAAATCCAAAAATATGGGGTCTCATCATTGCCCAATTCTTCCATGACAGCTAAGAAGACAGCATGCAGTTCAGCCCATTGGGCTGACCTGTTTTTACCTTCTTCAATAAGGGTCTTTCCATCTGCTGGTCTTAATGCAGCAGCTTTCCATGTCAGTTGTTGTCAATGTGCCCTGGAGCTGCCATCTGTGAACCAAGCAGCCCTTCTGTTGATGCATAGAAAGTTGTTCTTATGGCACTGTCCATGTGGCAATGGGTTCTGCCAGCTCCTCAGGTGGTTACAGCGTAGGACCTATAGGAAAGGAGGCTCCCTGCTTATGGATATGATGGGTGCCTCCTTGCATCCCTTCAGTTTCTTGTTCTTGAATAAACCATTTCCATTTTATTATGGAACTATTTGGGGCACCACTTTCTTTATTAGAGTGTTTTTCTGACATCACCCAAGACATTATGAATATTTCAGGTCTCATAATAATTTTATGCCCTTCTGTCATCGAAGCAGTATCAATCAATGCCCAATAGCAAGCAAGCAATTGCCTTTCAAATGGAGTGTATCATGCTGCAGTATCTGGAAATTTTCTAGTCCAAAATCCCAGTAGTCATCATAGGGCAGCATTCTCAGATTTTTGCCATAAGCTCCAGTCTGCATAAGCACTTGTAGCAGACACCTCCAAAATCATGTCTGAATCTAGATCTAAAGGCAGACCTAATAAGGACCTAAAGGCAAGGACAGTGAGACCACTTTCTGTATTTCAGACATAGCTTGCTGTTGCTCCAGCCCCCATCCAAATGTACTTTTCTTCCTAATGGCTTTATGGATAGAAGCCAGCAATATACCCAGGTGTAGAATATGTGTTCTCCAGAATCCAAATAAACCAATTAAACTTTGGGCTTCCCGCTTAGTCTTGGGGGTAGGTAATAACAGCAACTTATTTTTGGTTACTTGTGGAATGCCACAGGTAACTCTTGCCCAAGTTATTCCCAAGAATTTCACTGTTTGGGCAGGGCCCTGGATTTTTGCTGGATTTACTAACCAGCCTTTATTGGTCATGTGGGCCACCACTGTTTTCAAATCTGCCCTAACCTGTTCTTCTGTGGTTTATATTAACATAATGTCACCAATGTAATGTATCACCATACTTGAAATCTGTACCAAGTCCAAGTCTCTCCTAACCAAGCCATGGCAGTAAGCTGATGAATTCAAATAACCCTGGGGCAAAACACTGAAGGTGTACTGAGAACCTTCCCATGTGAAAGCAAACTGTGACTGACTCTTTTCCGAGATTGGTATGGCATTTGCAAGATAAATCACTGAGTACCAGTCTCCTTTGGCCTGCTGTATTTTCTGCACCACTGATACCATGTCTGGAACAGCCGAAGTCACTGGTGGCACTACTTTATTTAGGCCTCAGTAGTCTACTGTCAGTCTCCATGAGCCATCTGTCTTTTTCACAGGCCATATAGGGAGCTCTGGTAGCATAGTGGCTTTACTTGACTGCTAACCAGAAGGCTGGCGGTTCAAACCCACCAGCCGCTCCTCGGAAGGAAGGTTGGGCAATCCTACTTCTGTAGTGATACTGCCTCGGAAACCCAAGTAGGGGTCGCTATGAGTCGGGGCCGACTCGACGGCACATAACTACAACAACAACAATAGGGCTGTTATAAGAGAATTTGTTGGCACTAACACTCCATCCTTCAGCATGTCTATAATCAAAGCACTAATTTCCTTCTGTCCACTAAGTATCCTATATTGTTTCAAGTTAAAAACCAGAGTGGGTTCAGGCAATTCTAATGGCTCCCATTTAGCATATCCAATCAATACCGGCCTAAGGGCACACTTACACTCCCTCAGTTTTACAATATCATGTAGAGGGAAATTTCTCCAATTAGACATAATATCCATACTGATAATACATTCAAATAAAGGAGATGCAACTACGTCATACAACATCTGTTTAAATCTTCCAATTCTCATACTTTCACTTTAGTCCCATCAACTGTTGCATTCCCATATCCCCCTAGTCTAACCTTGTTGTTGTTGTTGTTATGTGCTGTCCAGTCAGACCTGACTCATAGCGATCCCTCCTTGGGTTTCTGAGGCAGTATCACTATGGAAGTAGATTGCCTCATCTTCCTTCCAAGGAGTGGCTGGTGGGTTTGAACCACCAGCCTTCTGGTTAGCAGTCAAATTTAGTCACTACGCTATGAGAGCTTCCAGTCTAACCTTAGGCCCCTTTAACATTTCATTGACAGGGTTTGAGATGATGTTACATTGGGCTCCTGTGTCCAGGAGTTCCAAGAAATTCTCTTCCCCACCCTCAGGCCATTTTACCCATACATTTGCATATGTCCTCAGGTCCCTTGCTGGAGGCTGGACTAGAAGACCCTGGCCCCTCTGTCAGTCTCTGACTTCATCAATTAGCTGAGTCTCTGCTTCAACTGGTCCCAGGTGAGAGTTCCTATTATTAAATTCTTCCTGAGTGGAGTGAAGAGAATGAACTTATTTAGGCCTCCTTAAGGTAGGGGGACCAGCAGGACTTTCCATTGGTCCACCCAATGTCTTGTAGTGCTGCATCAGCACGCTTGTCTCGACTCCATCAATGTCTGCTTTATTCATCCCATTCCTTAACAACCATTGAAAAATCACTGACCTATTGAGATAAGTTCTTTCCCTATTGCCCCTTTCCATTCTCCTATTAATCACTCTATGCTTCTTGTATTTGTAAGACCCAAGTTGTGCTAATAAACCTGACATGGTCTCTCGAATTGTTGCTTTGTTTTGCAACAGCAGAGTTACATGGGGTGTCCATGAAGAAGGAGCTCCCCTGATTACCATATCTGCCATGACCTGTGTAAGGGGCATTCTCTTTGGGTGAATATCCCAATCACCATAAAGCCATTCCAGCATGGCTTGCATAAGCTGCACATCAGCTGCTTCCTCTGGAGTGTTCCAGGGGGTATTTAGAGGGGGAGAGGGGCAGTTTCCCTTCTCAGGATACACAAAACTGACTGCAAATTTTACCCATTCCAACAAACTAGCTGTCCACTCTGGGTTAACCTGCCCTGTTAATGGATCTTGCATCAACATTTGTGCCTGTTCCATAGTAAGTTGTGGGTTTTGCATCAATCCAAACATATTCTTCCACTCGGCAGTATTCAAAACTAAAGACGCTGCTCCTAAGTTAGTCACTCTCAAAATCCATTTTAGTAAAGGTTCCTTGGGAAGCTGATGATACCGATCTACAAATTGAAGCAGCTCTTTCACACTCTACCCTCTGCTTTCGATAGTTTCTTGGCTTTGCCTGTTCCCTTCCCAGACTACCTTTTTGGTGACCAGTGGTCATACAACTGCCCGTTGTTCTAATACAATTTTTCCTTTCTGGGCAGGCCTTGAATCTAGGGGTCATAGATCTAATCGGACTGGATCTGAGCTTGATTTAGTGCTACAACCCTGCTCTACATTCTTTTTCCTTGCCATTGCAGCTATTGCTGATAACAGCAACCAAGGAATAGTAAGTCTCACCTTTTCCTCATCATTCTGTATTTCCCTATACATACAACTAGCCAATTCCTCAGGAGTTAGATTGACTTCTCCTAAATTTCATGAATAGATTTTGCCTTGGGTTTCTGTTATTCCATCCAGAAGCCAAAGATTTCTTACTTCCCGTTTATATCCTTTCTCCCAAAACCACATATACCAGTGAGTCTGGGCCATTGCAGTGAATCCCACCGTTCTGATACCAATTGCTTAGACAATTTCTCTCAGAAAGATCAGCACAAGGCCGGTCCCCATGAGGCGGAGGTTAAAGATGTCCCAAATGTCCAAACTACTGTACCACTCCATCATTTCAGACATTAACTCCTCCTCCTCCTCCCAGTAATTTCCCCAG
>NW_006921702.1:9459832-9481580 GCF_000298275.1 Orycteropus afer afer | reverse complement strand
ATCTACTTCTGTAGTGATACTGCCTCGGAAACCCAAGGAGGGGTCGCTATGAGTCAGGTCCGACTCAACGGCACATAACAACAACAACATCACTATGGAAGTAGCTTGCCCCATCTTCCTTCCAAGGAGTGGCTGGTGGGTTTGCACCACCAGCCTTTTGGTTAGCAGTCAAGTGCTTTAGCCACTACCACTATGCTACCAGAGCTCCCTCAAAGAAGATAAGGGTGGTAACTTGAATTATACCCTCCAGCAAAGCAGGACTCAAGATACATTCTACCTGTGTTGCCCCAACAGAAATAACCTAAGTGGATGGCTTTAACAATCAGCAGCTATACGCAAATCCCATCACAGAGTCGATTGCCAGTCATTATAGGGAAAGACTACAACCAGCTGCCTAGCCAAGTTGATACCTGAACTTAACTACCACACCACCCCAAACAGGCATGGATAATGGGATTTTCAATACATCGCAGAATGGAGGACAATGGCTAGAAGGGCCACATCAAGCAACTCACCTCAACATGACTGTAAGCTCCCTACAATGGATCCCAGACTCCATCGTGATTGGTCAAGGAAGAAGTCCTGCTACTCTTTTTGCTAATTCATTTTCCCTTGCCTTTCTAGTTAATTATAAACCCATTATTTAAATACTTATAGGCTATTAACTTGCTGAAGGTAGGGTCTTATTGGAACATCTGGGTCACAAGATGTTATTCAGAGCACCCTCCAGTTTTGGTACACATCATCCTGTCTGGGAGGCAGGCATGTAGCCCCTGCTTCCACTTCCTCAAACCCAGATATAAATATCCCTTGATAGTGGGAGAAGATTAGCAGTCACTTGGATCCAGACCAGCCTGCCACTGCTGGACCACGTGTGCCTTCTGCAGAACTATTGTAAGCAACCCCCACCTTTAGACCATCAATCGTCTACTTTCACTTTTTCTACTCTTGCTATATAATAAAGTTTTTGTCTATGACTAAACCTCTGGGTAAGTTTTTCAGTATCCTCATTTCCCCTCAGGATGGTTTTAGCTTCCCTTTCCAGTTCACCACACGGGATATCCCAGGGAAATAAATGTTCCTGATCCAAGTCAGAGACTTGAAGCTATATTCATGAATTGGTCATTTGGGCAAAAACCTGGTAATTTCCTAAACTGCTTGTTAGAATCTTAAAGACTGAAATTAAGATCAGAGAGAAAAGAGAAAAGGATAAAAGTTTAAATAGAAGCATAGAATATTTAAACAAACTTTTTCAACAGTAATTGTGTTTTTTGATATATAGATAATTTCAGGATCTTTAGATAATTTACTAATAGTACATTGAGTTGAATTTTCATTGTAAAATGTATATACTTTTGCTTTTTTAGAGAAAGGATATCTATATATTCAAGTCTGCTAATAAATGTAAATGTATTAGGCACTCTGGTTGTGTAGTGGATAAAGCACTTAACTGCTAACCAAAAGGTCAGCAGTTCAAACCCACAAGCTGCTCTGCAGAAGAAGAATGGAGAGATCTACTTCCATAAAGATTTACAGCCTCAGAAACCCAAAGGGGGTCGCCATGAGTTTGAAACAACTCTATGGTAGTGATATTTTTTTTTTAATAAATAAATGTATTCATTTATACCATTTAAAGGGTTATAATAGATATGCAACAGAGAAAATGATTAAAAGATTAATTAATAGGAATTTATTTAATTTGCTCAAAGTGTTATCTGTCTGGTTAAATTTCAAGATTTTTAATAACTTTATACATAGCATAGGAGCTCTGGTAGTATAGTGCCTAAGGCACTTGACTGCTAATCAGAAGGCTGGTGGGTCAAATACAGCAGCTACTCCTTGGAAGGAAGGTTGGGCAATCTACTTCTGTAGTGATATCATCACGGAAACCCAAGGAAGTGTCGGTATGAGTCAAGTCCAACTCAAGCGCACATAACAACAAAAACACACATAGCATATAAAACACAGAATTGTTTTCTTGCTTTTAAAGTAACAAAATTTACTGTGATTGCTGGTTTGAAAACTTAACTCATTTTTCTGTAATCTGCCTCAAAAGAATGGGTCATAACAAGCCACATGGTTTTGAGAAAAGCTAAGGTTTTTTCCTTTAAGGTTTTTAGTTAAGCAACTTAGGTGTTGTTTCTCAGTGACCTGTAAGAAATTCTTGACAACTGTGAAATTTCACGGAAAGCCACACAAGATTTTTATCAAAGAAGAAAGATGTTAAATTAAAAAGTTTTATTTAATAGGTTACAGATTACCTGAAATGTGTTGTCAAATCAAGAGAAGTGGCTGAGTCTCTTCTGGATTAAAGTTTTTGTTAGTGTTCTTCTTGTGTTTCTTCCTAATATGAGACAAGAAATGCATGGTATTATGTCATCATTTTAGTTATTTTAATTATTAACTTGGTTGTAACTTTGTGTCTTTTGAAAGCATTATTAAAGCCAGTGGGTTTAAGGTAGACAGTTACTCCACTTACTGTTTAGAGACTCAATAGTCTTGGTATTTAGTATTATATCTCAAGATTACTGTGTGTTATATTTAAAACTCTTTGAAAGTAAGGTTAATCATTATGTTTACAGGTATTTTTATCTGAAGTTACTTTTGATTTTAAATTGACTTTACTTGGCTTTACATTGGTTCTCTAATTGATTTCCCCTTAAGTCTTTCACTTTTAAAAATTATTATGAATTAACCATGCTCATACTGTTTTGTCACCTAAGTAGAAGCCTTTCCTTTGCTGACTTGCTAAAAAGCTTAACCAAAGTACTCTAATAGAAAGATGGACTATATTGGACTTATGAAAAGGACTATGATATTTTGAACATAGATCATACCAGACTGAATCCAGATGTCCAGAACTCTTGTATAGATGGTGACAGGTTCACAGATTGTAGCTGATCAAAAAGCATGAGGAATAGTTTTGTGTTTTAGTAGATAAATGTTGTATTTATATTAATATGCAATCTGAAGTTTTCAAAATTTAGCTGCTCCTAAGGCACTACTTAGAAGCTCTGGTAGCGTAATGCCTAAGGCACTTGACTGCTAACCAGAAGGCTGGCGGTTCAAACACATCAGCCACTCCTCAGAAGGAAGATGGGGCAATCTATTTCCGTAGTGATACTGCCTCGGAAACCCAAGGAGGGGTCGCTATGAGTCATGTCTGACTCGAAGGCATATAACAAAAGCAACAAGGCACTATTTAAGTATAAACAAATAGCTCATAGAACTTGTTTCCTTGGTACAGAAGACCTTACAGTTTGGGTTTTATGGATTACTTCAGCCAGCTGTCCCGTATTTTCAGATCCCTAGCTTTTGTGAAAGTGGAGCTTACCATGCAGATGATTGCTCTCAGGTGTCTTTTTGAAACTTGAGCCTTGAAAAATGTGTCTAAAAGCTATTTTTTGAGTCAAACAATGATCTAGATAAACTACTAAGACTATTTTGCTCTGAGCATTGTGATCTTTTGCAAAATTCAGTCTGTAAGAGAAACAGATTCAAAGAAATCAGACTGAATATTAGGTTTTGGTTTGTATCAGAGCTTATGTTCTAAAGCACTTGACTTGCAGATTGCTGCATTTTATCCTGGGAACTCTAGCTCCATTGTGAGTCTTGACATAAGTTCAGACACTATTTTGAATTCTTCCTGACATTTAAACCAACATTATGGTTCTGCTTACATAAATCCAGGATAATCCCAAGGAGGAACAGTTTGTTCTCAGGAAGCGTGTGCTTGAAAGTAGATTATTCTTACACCGAAAAATAGAGAAGTTGCCTGCATTTGTTCTTATTTAACTTAAATTAAGGTTAGGGTCTTGGTATTGTCTTGTAGCCATCTTGTGGCTATGACTCAGAGTGCATAATCATGAACCACAATGTAACCAGGTAGTCAATACCCAGAATCAATCCTGTAACCCTTTTTAATCTTCAGTTATATTCTTATCCCAAATGTGGACCTTTCTGTGTTTCGGTAGTCCCACCTGCAACAGTGATGAATCCATCTGCTACCAGTCATGATTCTGTGATGATTTCCTTTGTTTTTAATCATGTATAATTAGCCCCATGGCCATGACTCAGTGAACTCTATTCTGCTTTGCTGTACTATGTACATGTTAATGGTGTCTATCTTCCTAGATGATTGGCTTTGTTTTGTCTTTGAATTGTCTAAGGTTTAATAAAACAGTCTGGATAGAACATGTTTGAATCTAGAGTCTTTTTTTCCCCTATTACAGGTTAAATCAATAATTTTAATTGATCCTTGAGGTAATGTTATATGAAATACCTGTCACTCTTCCTTGCTATACAGAAAATTACATATCTTGAAAATACTAGGTCCTCAGAGGAGATAGATTTCACCTCAAGTTAACACTTTTAAGAAACCAAATGGTTTCTCCAATATGAACTTGTCTTGTGCCTACCCTAATTTTAAATCACAGAAGCAAAGTATCCAAGAAGAAGAAGACACTGCTATGATGGTAATCAAATAATTTCTCTAGAAATTCATGATCAAAGAAGAGGAAAATAAGTGAGGGCACCCCAAAACTTTAGAACACTTAACCTAACTAAAATGGCTGACACAAGGTTTGGCTTAGAACAATTTTGTCTTAGGCTCCACTTTTTTTTTCTGGGAAGGTGACCCATGACTGTTAGGTAAACAAGTGAAGAGAAGCTTAATATGTTTTAAATAGACTAACTGAAGACCCCCAACAGCAGAGGCACACTATTTATTACCTTGCTAATCATGTCTTTGAAAACCCTTAACTGAATATTTTCCTTCTGTTTTTGTTCATTCAGGAGGTTGCATGCCTTAGGCTACCAGGACTTTAAATTGTCTTACAAAAATATCATATTTGTCATAGGTGAGAGAGGTTTTTGATTTCACTCCAAAATATTATGTATATTGGAGAAAACATCAGTCAAAGGACTCCGTAAGATCCCACTGGAATACACAGGTTCTTGCTCTCATCACCAATCTGTATACAGCAGAACAAAAAGCATTACTTCTTAAAATACATTTGTCACAGATTAAAAGAACTGAAGCACTTATTTGGATTTGAAGATGGAATACCTGAGTGGGCAGAAATAGAAAAGCTTTCCCAAGGTTATGGACTTTGAGGTCATTGGATTTTGTTTAAATATTTAAAATTTTGAGGTTGCATTATCTTGGCAACTTGCATTTATTTGACTGGTAAGGATTTTCCATATAGACTATTGATATATTTACTTTCTCTTATGATATTTATAGCTGTTGTCTTACATGTCTTTCGGTTCTATAGACTAATAGCTTTCCTTCAGTCAATGTTATCAAAATTATTCCTTTGTGTCTAATTCTCATTGTTTTTGAAGTAGTTCTATCACTTAAAAAACAAACCAGTTTTACTAATTGAGAAGACACATTTGTATAGGTAATCCTTTCCATGTGTTCCAGCTGAAAAACTTTTCTTTATATTTTTCTCATTAATATTCTGGCATAGTGCCTAAGGTATTTGACTACTAACCAGAAGGTTGGTGGTTCAAACCCACCAGCCACTCCACAGAAGGAAGACTGGGAAATTTACTTCTGTAAAGATTTACTGCCTCCAAAACTCCAAAGGTCTGTTTAGGAGTCAGAATCAACTTGATGGCAGTGAGTTTTTTTGTTTTTTTTTTTCCCCAATACAATTGACTGGACTGATGTTATTAGAGTTATCAAATGTTAAATGAAAGTTATTTCTAATGTAATTTCGTAGAAAGCTAATATGTTGCCCATGAAGTGAGTCATATATATTGACAGGATATAGTCTACAGATGCACTTGAGTTTCCACTTTAAGAGTTGTAGCAAATCCACAGGCCGAGAAGTTCTTCCAATATGGCCCTGCTCCATACTTACCCTCTTAAAATGATCACTAAAGACTGGGTGCTATGGTGAAGCACAATGAAAAATTTAGATGGTGCTTGTCTATGAAAGAGGATAGTGTCTGGGACCTTAAAAGCTTATCCAAAACAAACAGCCAACTAAAGCAGGCATCAACCAGTCTGTGAAGAATAAACCAGATGGACCAAAGTATGATCAAAGGATTTTAAATAGATTCTGTGATCAGAGGAGGGAATATACTGGAACTTAAATTCCAAAGCACTTGATTTGTGGAAGGCTACAATCTACAGCTCTGGTAGCATAGTGCCTAAGGCACTTGACTGCTCACCAGAAGGGTGGCGGTTCAAACCCACCAGCACTCCTCGGAAGGAAGGTTGGGCAATCCTACTTCCGTAGTGATGCTGCCTCGGAAACCCAAGGAGGGGTCGCTATGAGTCGGGGCCGACTCGACGGCAAACAGCAACAACAACAACAACAATCTACAGCAGGAATCCTAATTCCATTCGAGTCTTAATGTAAGTTCAGACACCATTTGAATTCTTTCTTATCATTAAACTAGCAATGTGACTATGCAAAGACAAATTTAGAGAGGGACAGTTTGCCCTTAGGAAGTGTGGTTGAAAGTAGATTAGGCTCACATAAAGAACTGAGGAATTTGCTTCGGTATGTCCTACTCTGAAGGAAGTTGGGCCAATCTATTTCCGAAGTGATGCTGCCCTGAAAACCCAAGGAGGGGTCGCTATGAGTTGGGTCTGACTCAATGGCACATAACAACAACAACAACAACATGGTCTTAATCATTCACTGCCACAAGTTATCTAACTTAAGTTAAATGTTGGGATCCTGGTATTGTCTTATAGCCACCATGTGGCTCTGTCTCAGCACCCCATGGTCATGAGTACTACCCTAATAACCATATAGCCAGGTGGTCTAGACCCAGAACCAATCTGGTAACCATTATTAATCTTCAATTTTGTATGTATTCCAATCACAGCACTTTTCCTACCTCTGTAGCCCCACCTGTGATGATGATTAGTTGACCTGCCACCAATCATGATTTTGTGATGATTTCCTTTGTTTTCTACCCTATATAATTAGTGCCATGGCCACTCCTTTAGACCTCTGTAATGTGTACATGCAGATGGCTTCCCTCATTCTGGATGATGCACTTTGTTTTGTCTTTGTTCTGTTTAAGGCTTAATAAAAGGATCTGTATAAAATATATTTGAATCTGGGGTCCTTTTTCCTTTACCATACTTTATGTTTGGTTTCTCACATAGATAAAGTTTCTCATAAGTGGTAAACTAACACTTCTAAATCAAGGAACAAATGTTTTAATACTCAAGGGTTTGCTGCAGCACATGTTGCTAGTAGATTTGAGTATAACTTATTTAGCTATTAAGTGCTCTTACTTAGTTATTAACAAAAACAAAACTCACTGCCCTCAAGTTGTTTCTGACTCACAGTGACCCCTCCTTGGGTTTATGAGGCAGTACCTCTTTACTGAAGTAGATTGCCCAATCTTCCTTCTGAGGAGTGGCTGGTGGGTTTGAACCACCAGCCTTCTGTTTAGCAGTCCGATGCTTTAGACACTACACCAGCAGAGCTCCTTACTTGGTTATTAGATATTTTCAATTTGGGGTTTCTGAAAAACACCTGAGAGAAAATAAAATGTTGAAAATAATAGCAAAAATTGTGCCCAACTTTGCAAAATCAGCAAATAGTGATGAAATTGATAAAGGGAAAAATACTCAGACTTTCAAAGAGATAAGAAGAAATGGTTAGCATTTGGAGGCCCATCAGTACCAAGCTGTTGCCCAGAGAAAAGGATCATTCCAGGAAGGTTGATGAGCCTGGATTTGTTTTCCTGGACCACCTAACCACTGGGGAGCATTTGACAGTATATGACTAGTAAGAGTATACAACTATAAGATTATTATAATACTCTTGTCACAAGTAATATGCATGTATGCTACTTAGCACAGCCTGGTCAAAAAAAAAAAAAAAAAAAGGAAAGTAATAAGTTAGCTATGTTGGTAATGATGAGGTTTGACTTATTTTCATGTTTTGTAGGGGAGGGAGAGTTTTTAAGACTGCAGAAAGCTAATAAATCCACTATATTCCAAAATGCACCTAAAATTGAAAAAAAAAAAAAAAAGGATATGTGCTGGACCATTTACCCATGAGAATGTTTGGAGAAGGTCAGTGGCACTTGTTGAGAGAGTAGAGTTTCAGACATAATTTTCTCATAATCCCTTCTTCCTATTCTCAACAATTTCCTCAACTGAAACAGCAAACATTCCCCCTCTGCATTTGAATCACTCCCATGATTAATGAATCACTCCAGTGGAGTCAAATGTCCTCAGCTCAATTACCTCTCTCAAGGACATAGAGGTCAATTGCTTCTCCTTCTCCATAAATATCTAACTCAAACAAAGAGTTTCTTGGAATTTAACTTAGAACATCTTTAGCAAGATTAAGAGTTTCACATGGAGCCTATGACTAATGACAACAATCCATTCTGAACTCATTACACAAACCTGAATACAGAAAATTTATCCTTTCTGAAAAGAACAATGGAGTGCCTTACAAGAGAGGTCTCTCAGAAGCTTTGCATAAACATGTGAAGATTCACAGAGAAGTCAAGGAAGAAATGGAAAAGACATTTACCCTTTTGCTGCATTTGTTGATGGTTTCTCATAATATAAAATACTCCTTTATCAAAGGCTAATTGCAACTACCTGTCTGGAGATCCACTTTGTGATTGATTTGGATTGTTACAGGAAGTAATGACAAAGAAAGGGTTGCAATGATGCTTTTGTTCTGTAATGGGTTTCTCATCCAAATGCATGGCAACACTAGAATTGAAGACAAGATGTGCAGCTTGCTCAAATGTAATTATGATAATTTGTAACACAGTAAAAACTTGATTCATAAACAATTTTCTGTTCTTTCTTGACAGACTGCTTAAAGCATTCTTAGTTTGGGATTTTAGAGAATAGTTCCATGAGTTCCTGAAATCATTTAACAGAAATACTGGCCTCCTGGGAATTCCTGTGATTACTTTATACCATACCTTTGCTTGATATTGTCCTGACTAGTTTAACAGAATACAAAAGTAAGAATACAAAATATTCAAAGAGGTGAAAGATAAATATGTTTTCATTTTATAATAGCTATTTATTGTTTTTCTTCTTATTTTATAATTTACCCTTCTGGATCCATGCTTGGAGAACTTTGTCTTTTTTGGGGGGTTGTTTTTAATCTCCACACAACCTATTTCCATCATTGACTTCAATTTACATTTTGTTTGTAAATTCTTATTAAAAATCAAGCTGTGCTTTATTCATTGTTTATTCTTATAATTTTTCTTATAATTTTACTGTGTGATTTTTGACATATCAGAGCCTTTTGTACAAATGCACAGAACAAACTACAGAAGCTAATATTTAAATTGTATAGATATGTCTGAATGAAATTTCGAATCAGTAAAGAACTCTGCAAATTTTAATACATTATTTTTTCTTAGGACAAAAAGAAAACAAAACAGAAGAGTGATACTGCATAGAAAACCTTTGATAGAGTTCATTCAACATCAGGTGGTTCATATATTTATCAATGACACTTAAGAGCCAGGGAATAGGAAACTCTGTTGAGGCCACTATGCTACCATGCCATATTTGGAAACCTGTCCAACATCTGTGCCTCAATGCAGGCTTCTTATTTCCACCTCTCATTAAAGTACTATATTATGTAGATAATATGTTTTTTATACATTTTTTGGCAAGCTGTGTACATATCACTAATGATGTGATGTACAGAAGAAAAAAGAAGCAATGATAAGTGTGATTAGTCATAATGCAAAGGCATAGTAAGTAGAAGACTACTTATAATTAAGTAGATAACATGTTTTTCACATATAACATGCCAACATAAATGGACCCATGTGCATAAAATATGTGATGTACATAGAAGAGTAAAGCACAAGGAGTTTACACAGCTTGCAAAAAAAAGCAAAGTTAAAGCAACTGAATGCTTTAACCACACTAAACCACCAGAGCTTCTTGAACTCCATAATAGTGACTGAGAATTAATACTGAGTGTTTCAGTGTGTAATTTGATGGTGTTATCATTTTCAGATATTCATAATTTCATATTCAATGTTATGAACATGTTCAATGTTATGATTTACTGATCAAACCAGTGTCTTATGCAGGCTATGCCCTGGTCTACAATGAAGTTTACGTCAGTGTAAGGTATCAAACGAATAGAAAGTTGAACAATGTTCAACTCTAACAGTTGAAATATGCACCTGTCTTATAGCCATTAAGAGTCCAGATCAAATTTATAAAGATACTTATAATAAAGGATAGTAACAGTGAAAACAAAAATAATAACAATAATAATTAAACTTACTTCAGAAGCAATTTAGAAGGGAGTTATCAGAATGGAAACCCATTGTAAGCTGGGAAATACAATATAACTATTTACTAATCTCTGTAAGGAGCTCTGGTAGCATAGTGCCTAAGGCACTTGACTGCTAAGCAGCCACTCCTCGGAAGGAAGGTTGGGCAATCCTACTTCCTTAGTGATACTGCCTCGGAAATCCAAGGAGGGGTCGTTATGAGTCGGGGCCAACTCGACGGCATAAAACAACAACAATCTCTGTAAGATGTTCCTCATTTATCTACAATAAACTCACCTTCTTGGCAGTCTATTTTTTAATTTTTCTCCTAAACAAAACTTTCACTCTGGGAGAAAGATGTGGCAGTCTGTTTCCATAAAAATTCCAAATGAAACCCAGTGCTGTTAAGTGGATTTAGACTCATAGTGACTTTGTAGAACAGAGTAGAAAGGTTCCCACAGGCTTTTGAAGACTGCAAATCTCTACAGAAGCAGATAGCCACGTCTGTCTCCCACAGATCAGCTGATGGGTTCAAACCACTGATCTTTTGGTTAACAGCTGAGTACTTTAATCATTATGCCATCATGTCTCCTTTCATAAAGATTAGAACCTTGGAAACACTATGGGGAAGTTCTTCTGTCCTGTAGCATTGCTGTGAGTTAGAATCTACTCAATGACACACATTAACAATAGCAGAAATTCTACTGCTACTAGGATTGGTTCCATGGAAGGAGGAGTGGGCAATCTACTTCTGCAAAGATTTATAGCCTCAGAAACCCCATTATTTTCAATTGCCTCATATAAATGGAAAAGCTGGACAATTAATAAGGAAGACCAAAGAAGAGTTGAGGTCTTTGAATTGTGGTGTTGGTGAAGAACACTGAAAATACCATGGACTGCCAGAAGAAGGAACAAATTTATCTCAGAAGTAGTACAGTTGAATACTCCTTCAAAGTGAGAATGGAGGTCACTATGAGTCAGAATTGACTCAATCGCAGTGAGTTGAGTTAGGATTGGCTCATGCTTCTTGGGGTGAATTCCCTGTTCTTATTTAACAATTGCATCAACAACCTGTAATATGCAGATGATGCAAGCTTGCTTGCTGAAAGTGAAGATGATTTGAAGCATTTATTGATGAAGATCAAAGGCTACAGTCTTCAACAGAGATTATATCACAACATAAAGAAAACAAAAATCCTCACGGATGGACCAATAAGCAAACATCATGATAAACAGAGAAAAGTTTGAAGTTGTCAGGGATTTCATTTTACTTTGATTCATAGTCAACACCCATGGAAGCAGCAGTCAAGAGGTCAGAATTCATATCGCACTGGGAAAATCTGTTGCAAAAGACTGCTTTAAAGTGTTAAAGATCAAAGATGTCACTTTGAAGACTAAAGTGTGCCTGACCCAAGCCATCTTATTTTCAATTGCCTCATATAAATGGAAAAGCTGGACAGTTAATAAGGAAGACCAAAGAAGAGTTGAGGTCTTTGAATTGTGGTGTTGGTGAAGAACACTGAAAATACCATGGACTGCCAGAAGAAGGAACAAATTTATCTCAGAAGTAGTACAGTTGAGTACTCCTTCAAAGTGAGAATGGCCAGATTTTGTCTCACAAACTTTGGTCATGTTATCGGAAAGGACCAATGCCTGAAGAATGTTATGATGCTTGGTAAAGCAGAGGGTCAGTGAAAAATGGGGAAGATCATCACCAAGAAATTGACACAATGGTTGCAATGATGGGTGTGATGATTTGGTAGTGACATAGGACCAGACAGTGTTTCCTTCTGTTGTATGTAGTATCACTATTTGTCTGACTTGACTAAAGTCACTTAGAACTGACTTAACGGCACCTAATCTAAAAATCTAGGGCAAGTAAGTAAATTACCTTCTTTAGATTCTTTCTTAAACATCACAAGAGTGATAAGAACACATTGGACTCCTAAAAACTCTTTACCTCATTTGTATTTTTCCTTTCTTTCTTCTCTGTGGTATATGTGTGGACGTGGTGCAGGACATGCAACTGGTGTCCTCTTCTCCAAATGCTCATAAATAGCCCAGTGTTATCCCACACACAAAGACCCTGAAGTTCAGATAAAATGGCAAATGTCTCGGCCTGCATGCTTATGCACAGGGAGACAGCTCAGGGGGCAGGAGTACATGGAGGGATGGACACAGGGAAGAGGTAACAATCAGGAGGAAGTGGGAGGGGAACTGTTGCATTGTGGTAAATTGTGGTCAATGTCATGAGACAGAGTGTATGAGAACGGATGTATGGAAAGTGAATTTCCTCTGTAAATTTTCACTCAAATCACAATTTGAAAAAAAGTGTCTCTTCCTGCAGCACTGCCACCCTGGCCACTCAGGCACCAAGAGCAGAAGTAGTAGGCTATTAAAGAGGGTAGAGGTGATTTCTCATTTAAGAAGAATGAAAACTCTGATCATGGCTGATCGTTTCTCATAAATAGGAATGTGTAAGAGATGGAGGGAGTGAGGGGCTTCTCTCTAATGTTTCCTAATAAAGTGGAAATAGCCAGGAACCTAGATAGGGATTTTTTTCCCCTTTTTCCTTGACAGACAATCCTATTGTCAAATAAATATATGTCTGCCTCCCTTAATCCACTTATACAAAGCTATTGCTTAGGTAGACAAAGCTCTCCAACATGTGGTACCACCTGAGGTTTAGCTTCAGCCCCAAGAACATGAGGACAAAAATTAAATTATCAGCATCATAAAATTGCCTTAAATTTGAGCACTCTGAACCTACTCCTGCTCTTCAGGAGAACAAAAATTAAAATTTTCTAACTAGAAGGTATACAAAAAATATGTAAATACTTTCCTGTAAACAAATCAGCCATTGAGAAAGCTTTGAAGCACAGTTCTATTCTGACACACCAAGGATGGTCATGCATCAGAGAACTGCAAGGCAACTGGTTGGTTGATTACTACTTGTAAATTAAAAGCCATAATTATCCCTAGCAATTTTCATATTATGAAGTGGAAGAATCTCTTTGTTTGATGTGTGAGTCCTGTCATCAGTGACCACATATTGGTATGTTTCTTTCATGTCATGTAGTGAGGAGGTTCCCCTAGAAACTCTTAGGTTAAACAGTAGTTTCCTTAACCATATATTCAGAGACTGCATGTACACACCACTTCCTTAGAATACTCACCATAGAGTTCACTCTGTATCTATGGTTCTGTTGCTAGCCATGGACAACAATGGAAACTCATGGTGATTTGTGAAAAGAAACTTGAAAAAAAGCAAACAAAATGAGAATATCCTTTTTGTTTGTTTGTTTTGGTCTTAATATAATTGCAATCTAACTGGACTATTTGCAGGAGAATGTAAGTCATCTATGAACTTAAGCTCAATTGCGAGAAATCCTAAGAAAGAGGATTTGGTTCTCAATAAAATTTTGACTAGTGTTCTTTGCTTAGAGGCTTGACTTTACAACAGATTCTCTTAAGAAATAAAGCCTCCCTGAAAAACAATCCAAAATGTGCAATAGTGACAATCTTATTTTCTGGACTTCAGTGCTCTCCTTGAAGCCAATGATCCTGTCTCTAATGTTGACTTCACTGTAGGGCTCTGACCATGACTCAGTATACATTTTCACTTGAATGATACACCTGTATTGTCATGTTCAGCTAGCTAGATTCCTGGGATAAACAAAATCAGAAATTTCAAGAGACTTATATAGGAAATAATATTTTTGGGGCATTGAATTTATGCTAATAATGATGGAATATTCTGTAAAAGGATAGCAATAATGGTGGCACAGCATGAAGAATGTCATCCTCACTTTCAGCAAGCAAAGTTGTGTCATAGGGGTATAGGTTGTTGATGAGTCTTCCTCCAAACCTGATGCCACCTTCTTCATATAGTCTAGCTTCTCAGATTATTTGTTCAGTATATAGATTTAAAAAAGTATGGTGAAAGCATATAATCTTGACACATTCCCTTCCTGATTTTAAACCATGCAGTGTCACTTTGTTCTGTTCAAATGTCAGCCTCCTGGTCTATGTACAGTTTCCTCATGAGTATAATTAATTGTTCTGGAATTCCCGTTATTCTCAATGTTGTCCATAATTCGTTATAATCTACACAATCAAATGCTTTTGCATAGTCAATAAAACACCAAGTAAACATCTTTCTGGTATTGTTTCCTTTCAGCCAAGATCCATCTGACATCAGCAATGATATCCCTTGTACCACATCCTCTTCTGAATCCAGCTTGCATTTCTAGAAGTTCTGTGTCAATATACTGCTATAACTCATTTTGAATTATCTTCAGTTAGATTTTACTTGTGTGTGATATTAATGATATTGTTCGATAATTTCCACGTTCTGTGGGATCACCTTTCTTTGAAAAGGGTAAAAATATGGATCTCTTCCAGTCAGTTGGCCAGGTAGCTGTCCTCCAAATCCCTTGGCATAGACAAGTAAGTGCCTTTATTGCGGCATCCATTTGTTGAAACATCTCAGTGGGTATTCCATCAATTCTTGGAGCTCTGTTTTCCCAAATTCCTTAAGTGCATCCTCTACTTCTTCCTTCAATGCCATTGCTTCTTGATCGTATGTCGCTTTCTGAAATGGATGAACAGCAACCAATTATTTTTTGTTATGATAACTCTGTGTATTCCTTCCACCTTCTTTTGATGTTTCTTGCATCATTCAATATGATGCCCATAGAATCTTTCAATATCTCAATGTGAGGCTTAATTTTTTTCTTCAGTTCTTTCAGTTTGAGAAATGCTGAGTGTGTTCTTCCCTTTTGGTTTTCCAACATCAGATCTTTGCACAGTTCATTATAATAAATGTCTTCTTGAGCTGCTCTTCAAAATCTTCTGTTCAGCTCTTATCATTTCTTTCATTTGCTTTTCCTACTCTGCATTCAAGGGCAAGTTTGAATCTCTTCTGACATCCATTTTGATCTCTTCTTCCTTTCCTATCATTTGCATGACCTTTTGCTTTCTTCATGGATGATGTTCTTGATGTCATCCCACAAATCCTCTGGTTTTCAGTCATTGGTGTTCAATGCATCAAATCTATTCTTTAGATGGTCTCTAAATTCAGGAAGTATATATTCAAGGTCATATTTTGGCTCTTGTGGACTTGCTTTAATTGTCTTCAACTTCAACTTGAACTTGCATATGCGCAATTGATGGTCTGTTTCACAACCAGCTCCTGGCTTTGTTCTGGCTGAACTTTTCCATCTCCTCTTGCCACAGATGTAGTCAAGTTGATTCTTCTGTACTGTATCTGGTGAAGTCCACATGTATAGCCATTGTTTGTGTTGTTGAGAAAAGCTATTTGCAATGAATAAGTCATTGGTCTTGTAAAATTCTATCATGCAATCTCTCATGTTATTTCAATCACCAAGGCCAAATTTTCCAACTACCAGTGATTCTTCTTTGTTTACAATTTTTGCATTCCAATTGCCAGTGATAATCAGCACATCTTGATTGCATGTTTGGTCAATTTCAGACTGCAGAAGTTGGTAAACATCTTCAATTTCCTCATCTTTGGTTTTGGTGGTTGTGCATAAATTGGGATAGTAGTAGCATAAACTGGTCTTCCTTGTAGGTATACAGATATTACACTATCACTGACAGCATTAGGTGCTCTATTGGTGTAGAGCTAAGGCATTTGACTGCTAACCAGAAGGCTAAGTTTCAAACCCACCAGCCACTCCTCAGAAGGAAGATTGGGCAATCTACTTCCATAGTGATAATGCCTCAAAAACCCAAAGAGGGGTCACTATGACTCAGAGTACACTCAATTGTAGTGAGTTACTGACAACATTGTACTTCAGGATAGATCCCGAAACATTCTTTGTGATGATGAATGCCATGCCATTCCCCTTTAATTTGTCCTTTCTGTTGTAGTAGAACACATGATTTTCTTATTCAAAATGGCCCAAACTGGTCAATTTCAGCTCACTAATGCCTGGGATATGAATATTTATGTGTTCCATTTCATTTTTGAAAACTTCTGATTTTCCCAGATCCATACTTTTTACAAGCTATATTCCAATTATTAATAAATGTTTGGAGTTCTTTCTTCTCATTTCGGGTTGTGCCACATCAGCACAGAGGTCCCTAAAGCTCTACTGTGAGGAAGCTCTGGTAGCACAGTGGCTAAGGCACTTGACTGCTAACCAGAAGGCTGGTGGTTCAAACCCCCCAGCCACTCCTCGGAAGGAAGATGGGGCAATCTACTTCCGTAGTGATACTGCCTCGGAAACCCAAGGAGGGGTCACTATGAGTCGGGTATGGCTCGACGGCACATAACAACAACAACAAAAGCTCTACTGTATCTACATTATTAAGGTTGGTCCTACTCTAAGGAGGTAGTTCTTTTCTAGTCCTATTTTAAGTGCCTTTCAACCTGCAGGGCTCATCTTCTGGCATTGTATCAGACAATGTTCAGTGCTGTTCATAAAGTTTTCCAGTAATATATTAGACAGTGTTTCACTGCTATTCATAAAGTTTTCACTGGTTAATTTTTTTGAGAAGAAGATGGGCTCTTCCTTCTTCTGAGTCTGTCTTAGTCTGGAAGCTCTGCTGAAACCTGTCCACCATGGGTAACCCTGCTGACATTTGAAACATTGGTGGCATAGCCTCCAGCCTTACTGCAATATGCAAGCCACCACAGTATGACAAACTGACAGACAAGTTCATCTCCCTTAGCTGTTTCAAACCACTCCCCTCACTTCCTGGCCTCCCTTCCACCTATTTTGGCCATCCCCCAGCTCCCACTTCCCTCCTGGCCTCTCACCTTACCTGTTGCAGCTGTTCACTGGCTCCCACAGTGACTTAGTCACTTAAAACAACAGACATTTGTTATATCACATGGTTTCTGGGGGTCAAGGATATGGGAGCAGTTTTGCTCGTGGTTCTGGATCAGGTAATCTGAGGGAATCGTAGTTGAGGTGTCGACCAGTGCTTCCAAAATGGTTTATACACATGGTTGTTGGCAGGATGCTTTAGTTTTGTATCACATGAACTTCTCTGTAGGTGGCATGAATGTCTTCCTGACATAACAGTTGTCTTCCTCAGAGGAAGTGATCTAAGGGAGGATGATGAGGGAGATCTATGCCTTTTATGACCTAGTGTCAGAAATAACACAGCATCACAATTGACATATTCTAGTCATTAAATTCAGGTCACTAATTCCAGTTAACATTCAAGGGGAGATGAACTAAACTTCACTTCAGAAGATAGGTAGTACCAAAGAATTTATGGACTATTTTCTTTTTTTTTTTTAAATGTTACAACATTCCTATCCAAAGAAAGATAGTGGAATATCTAATCAAATCTTTGTATTCAGCTTAAAGTTTATGAACTTGGCGTGATATAAAAACAACTCCATTAGGACACATATGGCTGTGCTTCTCTATAGTTGTAGAAAATTAAGAACAAAAGATAAGTTTTATGACTCCTCTTAACCCCCCTCCCAATACAAAATACACAAGGGAAAATGAGAGACTACAGGAATTCTGAAATTCCCTTGGAAACACTATCAGAAGATTTACTGCCTTAGGAAGGAAGATGCGTATTTATTATGCCATGTTTCTCCTCTTTTGGACAACTCTCTTATCATTAATTCCCTATAACCTCTGGCCTCATTTTTTTTTTTTTTTTGGTGACTTTTCATTTTCCATTATCTGCTTGTGTAGATGTGAAAATGGTCTAATGGTAAGTCCATGAGATCTTTAAAACCTGTTCAATTTATTTTCTGCTCATTGATTATAGACCCAATGTCATTTTTAGGCTCAATAATGATTCAGGATTGTTTATACCAGATGCATGGTATCTTCCTTTCAAAGATCAATCTCTAAAATATCCAAACAAACAAATAACAAAACCCAGTGGACCTTTTATCTTTTTGCCTCCAATCAATTCCAAATACTAATGACCATAGCTTCAGATTATTTTAATTCATAACCCTCAAATCTGCTTTAGTTATTTGCTTTCACCTACTTACCCAGTGGCTCCATGGGAGAAAGACCTGGTGATGTGCTTCCATAAAGATTATATCTTAGGACAGTTCTAGTCCATCACATAGTGTCACATGTCACTATAAATACTAATCAACTTGATGGTACCCAACAACATTCTCCCTATCTCCTGCTTCTCTCTTTCAGCTTAGTGGGGGCTTGAAATCTAGATCATCAGGAAAGCAAGTGTGGGTTGCTATGAGTTGGATTCAACTTGAAGGCAGTGAATTTGGTAGTATTTTTGGTATAACATTTCAATGCAAGAAGATATCTTTTTCTCCTAATTAGTTGGGGGTAACCTAAGTGAAATTATATAGTCAGGCTAATGTGGAGTTTTTCTATTATTATTCTTTAGCAATCCTATTTAAAAAGATATTAGATCTTACACAAGTAGAAGGGATATGAAAAATAATTTATCTAAAATGTGATTTAGGCCACCTTCACTATAAATGGTATAACTATAATTTTGATATTGGTTTTTATTCTGTAACAGATTACAAGGAAACAGAATATCATGAGTAACCTCACATAGTGAATGAGGAAATTGCCATTTTTCATGTCAGGTTTTCTTTTTATGGTAATTTATTTTAGTTAGAATGATAATTTCTTGATGTATATCAATACAATTTGTCTCTAATGCTGCTTTAAATCATGGGATGTAAAATTAAGTTAATCATCCAAGAAAATTCAACAAACATTTATATATAACTTTTGGTTCTTAGATCATTCTTTGTATAAAAAATATTCAAAGCACAGTAGATTTTGTAGCCTTTGCTGAAATAGACATTATGTGAAAGCTTTGCCCCTGATAAATTTCTCAAAGCTCATTTCATAATATATTGGATGTTTCCATTTTAGAAATGGTGAACGTGATGAATTTTGGCAGCTGAATCATGTATTAATTAATAACATTATTCCGTGAGATGGTTGAAAGCATTTTATATTAAAGTTCAAAAGAGAGCCACTGCTATTGACTTCAGCTAAAGCAATTGTCAAATATGAAATGAAGTAATGGAAGCAACACAGAATTTAAAGCCTAAAGATGTCTGTGTGTAAATGCATTTATATTTATACTCATAAACAAATGTGAGGGATAGCTTGAAATTCATGAAGCAAATACTGGAAATATACATACATCATAATGCCATATGGAGAAGTTAAACATAAACCAGAGGAGAGTGGGGCACCGGAATCTGTGCCATAAAAAAACAGTACACTTCAGGTCTATTATGAAGCCAATATGCAATGCGAATGTAAGCTTCTTGAAAAAATAGATTTACAATGAAGCTATATGCTAATCACAGATTGCTTTCTATTGTCTCCTGTGAGGTAATTTACCACCCCATGCATGGACATATGAGTGAATTTACTCAAAAATATTAAAATCATTATAGTGTAATTTATATCAATATTTCTTTATTGATCTTGGAAATTAATGTTTCATTTTAAAAAGGAAGAATTCAAGAGATGATGTTCTTCAAAAAATTTTTTTCACAATATAGAAAACATAAATCAATGGAAATTTAGCACATTTTAATATCATCCTTTACATTAAGATATATTTTATTGTGCACAGAAATTAATGAGTTTATAATCTCTGCAGTTATCAGGTGAAGAAAAAATATGAAAAGCTTATAATGTATTTGATAGAGTTGCATCAAATACATATTTTGGAAAATGATTAAAAGGTAAATGATTAAAACCAATAGTTGCTTGAAACTGAGGCTGACACCAAATATCACAAACAAAAATAAAATTCTGGGGAATGGGATATAAACTGAAATTTTTTCCAAATATTAATCATTATTATAATACCATCACTAGGTTGTTAGAAGCAGATTTTTAGTATTATTTCTTTTTTATAATTGGACTATTATTTTCTTAGCACTGTCAGCTGTTTGATTGCTCCTGTGATAATAAACAGATTTTTACTTTCAACTCAACTACTTGAAAGAGAAAGCTATGTCTCCTAGATTGGCCACTTAGATTGTTACTTGGTATTGCTACTTATTTGTTGTTTATTATTATCACTGGTGAGTTTGCTATCAAGTTACTAACTTCTTTAATCTGTAATCCCCCAAAATAATTATTCTACAACTCCTTCTGGATTTGAAGGTTTGTTGCTGAAACTGATAGAATTTCATCAAATTAATCAAACAAACTGAATGGTTGAAGATTTTATTTGTGTATTTTCAAAGTCTAACTTAAACTACTGACTCCACTTACGTATTTATTTCCAATATTGTTGTATACACTTTTTGCTGCTTATAATCACTTGAGAAAAAAATAGTTTCACACTTTGGATTTAAAAGCTTGCCACAGAGATAAATAATAGATGGACAAGGCACAATTATCTTACTGTACATCTGCATGCAAATCAATTTCAGTAAATTCTTCAGAGTAGGTGTCATATAAAAAATACTTAATCCTTAAGACATCTTGGTTTTGATTATTTCTTTTTCACTGATATATACTTTACATCCCCAAATTTCACCCTTTTAAAATGTACAATCCAGTTCTTTTGAGTATACTAACAAGATATACAGTCATCACTAATATTCAATACCAGAATACATGTGTAACCCCAAATGTAAACTAATAAATTCACAGTTACACATGTGGTGCAGTGAATTATTTAATATGGCTCTTCTAACCATAAAGGAGCTCTGGTGGCATAGTGTCTGAGGCATTTGAATGCTAACCAGAAGGCTGATTGGTTCAAACCCACCAGCCATTCTTTGGAAGGAAGATTTAGCAATCTAGTTCCATAGAAATATTGCCTCAGAAACCCACGGAGGGGTCACTATGAGTCTGATCCGACTCCACAGAAGTGAGTTTGGTTTGGTTTTTGTCTAACCATATTCTTTGTGGGATCCACCAGATGATTGGTGGAACTATGCAAATGTGAAGTGCTGTGGCCCACCAAGGGGACTGTATACCTTGTTAGTAATATAAATAAGGTACTTGGAACACTTGTGGGGATGGAACCATGACAATAAGGTGTATGGAACCCTAATGTGGAGATTGGTCAGGTGTGTCATTTTACTACACTTAAAGTGTAGAGGCAGAGGGGGGAATCTCATTGCTTTCAAGACAGAGGAGTCAAAGGTGGAGTGGAGTGAGTCTTTGATCCTTGAGCTGGACCTTCTTGACAAAGATACTGGCAGAGAGATGGAAGAATCGGAGGTAGCAGAACTCAAAGACCAGCATGAGATAGAGCAGCAGTCTTGCTGGCTCACAGAATGAGAAATCTGAGTGTCTTTGAGGAGGAGCCTTGCTGGCAGAGTAGTGTGCACCTTGCTGTACCTATTAAAGTACAAAAAAACCTCATTGCTGTCAAGTGGGATCTGACTCATAGTGATCCCTCTTTGGGTTTCCGAGACTGTATCTCTGTGGAAGTAGATTGCCCAAACATCCTTCTGAGGAGTGGCTGGTGTGTTTGCACTTCCAGCCTTCTGGTTATCAGTCAAAAGATCATT
>NW_006921702.1:9423465-9452156 GCF_000298275.1 Orycteropus afer afer | reverse complement strand
TTGACTAACATCAGTGAAAAATAAATGTAAGAATTTATTTATGGACTCTCAATTCTATTCCATACCACACTGTCTTTGTTACTATAACTTTGTAATAAGTTTTGAAACAGGAAAATAGAAATCTTCTAATGCCGTTCTTCTTTCTGTTGTTCTATTGAGTGTTGTCATGCCCTGGAGTACAAACCATACTTTCTTCTTGTTTCTTTCATGTCTTACAATTTTTTTTTTTTTTTTTGTTACTATTGTTGAAACTGGACCTTATAATGTATTATGTGTCCACTCTGAAAAATCAGATTCACCCTTTCGCTGGGATTTTTGTGCTTTTGCTTTTTTCGTGACTTTCCTGGAGAAGTTCTATAAAGTTTTTATTATTAGTCATGTGTAGCCAGTGAAATCTTTTCCAATTGACTTAGTGGTAAGTGAATGATTACAAAGAGATTTCCTTAAATACTTTGATTCAATAAATCTGTCAGTCATTGCAAAGGAGCTCTATGTGTGTCCTGGGTCATCCTTGACAGGCAATTCACAACCTTGTCTTAGCCTTTAATTATTTATTGCACAAAGTTTCAAAGTCCGCTAGAGTTGGAGGATTAAAGCTTTCTCAGGACTTTTCTGGGCAGACACTGAGTCCTGCGTATGTGCATGATCTTCTAGAGTCCCATGATTCTGTATGAGCTTTTCAAAGCCCTCTTTGGGAATATTCCTTTCCAGCCTTTCCTTTCAAGATTTCTGGTTAGCTTTTTGTTAGTACCAACTGTTATTGCTACCTCAGGCATCAGCAGTCTTAAATGATTGCTACTGATTATTTCTTTAGCAAATACCCCTAGTGAAAAGCCATTTGCAGTGAGTTAGTTCTAAATCATGTCAAATAAAGAAATCCCTGTGAAAGAAGCTTTGTAGGGAACTGTCAAGTAGGTTAAGATAATGATAAATCTCTGAGGATGGAGCTTTTGGGAGCTGCAAGCAAATCTATTTTCATGGCTACTGTGATTGGAAGACTCTTAGTTTTCAGGATTGCCATGAATCAGAACTGAGTTGATGATAACTTTTGTTTGGTTTTGTTTTGTTTGGCAAAATTTAAAAGAAGGAAATGGATAGAAGGCAAGTTACAATGTCACAAGGCATACTGTTCTTACCAAAATTCATCATTATCACATTCCTCTAAATGTTACAAGTCTATGGTTAATTTTCAGGGTCTTAAAAGTTGATTTTGACAATTTTTTTTTTTTTTGCCAGTTTCTGATTGTTTTAATAGAAGAGTGGATTTACAGAGGCATTAGTCTTCCATTTTAGAAACACTCTTTTAGTTTACTTTTAATGAAATTCTCAGTAAACCCTGCATTCTGTACAAGAAAATATGATTACTAATGATTCTACTTTATTCTCTTTCCAACCTAATCTTCTACTTCTATTTTCTCTCTTCCTTATTCATGGCATCCAGGTCCATTGTTCTCACTGTTTATTGAACAAACCAGGGAGTTCTCAGCACAAGAGTTTTGCAATGATTCTTCCTTCCAATGGAAAATATTTCTTACACAAATCCATGTGGTTATCTTTAATACAATATCTTTTTGGACACTACTTTGAGCACTCTATTAAAATTTCAAATCTGCCTCCACCCTTGATTTTCTATCAAGTATCCTCCTGCCTCTCTCTTTGAAACCAAGGCACTAATGCCATTCTACAATAAAATTCTTTTGCTTAATTATGTATCCCTCTGATTCTTCATCTAGAATGAAAGCTCCATATGACAATTCTTTGTTGTTGTTGTTGTTTGTTTGTTTTTCTGCCTTTAAACTTTTGTGCCTTGAATACAGGGGGCATATGTTAATCTCAATCAATGAAGAAATGACAATTTCTTTCCCCTTTATTCCTTCATTTTAAAAGTATGTAAATAGATAGAATATATTCTAAAGAAGAAATATTATTGAATTCACTATTTAATTACTATGCCTTCAGAATTTATTTTTAAAAATGTCCCCTTAAAATATCATTATATATATATTTTTTTTTTTTTGCCCAGTCTAATGAAACTCATCACAAAGTTTTTCAGACACAATTGTTTCATGAGCAACTTTTTCAGTAATATTCAGAGTTTGATCAAATTTCAAAAATTCTTTGTTTTCAATACCCAAACAGTTGAAGTCTCTAATACATTTTTAAAAGCTTCTTTTGACTCAGAACTATAAGGAATTCTATTTTCAAAGTAATGCCAAAAAGTCTATTGTTTTGAAGTTTGAGCAAGAATAAAATTAGACTTTTCTCTAACAATTTATTCTTTTATTCATAAAATTACATGATGTTTGGACAAAAGATGATTTATCATGGGCTCCATTAATAAATTTAAGTTTTTTCTTTGTAAAATTTTGAAGTTGTAAAGTGGATTTTGTATGCTTACTTTGATGAAAATAGAAATTTTTCTAAAAAAAAAATAATTGCCTAAATAAAATGAACTAAAATGTAATGTAGTTCCTAAAAATGATTTAGTTTAATATCTTGAATGCTAAAAAAATAAACACTTTATAAAATATTATAATTACAACTAATTAAGTTTTTATCATTACTCTTCACCTGATATAATTAAATTGTATAAACATTTTTTACTTAATTATGCTATATTAGTCATCTTTAAGGTATATAGTTAATTTTATGAGATGAAAAGGATTAACGGCTGATCCCTGATTCTTTTTATCTTCCTTTCCCATATATAATGCAGTCAACAAATAAAGAAGAAAAGCAATAGGGATATCTTCTTGTAAATACGGCAGTGACAGTCTGCCTGGTTAATATAAAAATTGTGTTTGATAATGTGAAAGTCCTTATCTATGGTATATTTTTAACAGTATGTACTACTTGGTTTTCAAATATTGTTTATAGTGAACAAACTTAGAATCTATGACTAATTGTGACATGGTTTCCAAAAAGACCACTTGAATTTTATGACTATGTGAGTATACAATAGTTATTATTTTTTTCTTCACCAAAACAGATCATTATTTTGTACATAATATAAACACAAACATTACAGAAAGACATCATATGTTGAATCTGAGTTAAAGTTTGTCTTAACTTTGTGAGAGAAAATCAACATGGTCTGGATTTCTCATGCTTCATCAATGCCTTATATTTATTTTTATCCTAGAAATTATTAGCACAATGAAGTGTGAGTCAATCTGAAGCCAGAGTTCTAGCAGCCTCCAGGAAAATCTTTAACCAGAAACCTTTTAGTGTCAGTAGTGCTAACAGAACTTTTGTAATTCTAAACACTCCTTAGGGCCTTTATCTGCCCTCCAGTCTCAGCAGGTATCAAGGAACTTCCTCCGAACTCAGCAGCATCACAAAAGCCATCCGGATTCAGCACGTATCAGAGATTTGCTCGACTCCTGAAAGTCTCCCACATATCTGAGCCGCATCCTCCCTAGATAATATTTTCCTAAGTGAACTTTGGAGCCGGGGGGAGTTTCTTTACGTCCCCCAACATCTTAGATCACTGCCCTAAATCCCTTAGCAACAACCAATCACCTGTACCCCCTCGCCCCGGTGCTGCCCCTCCCCATATTGTTCCATAAATTGGTGAAAGAAACGGGGTACGGGGTCTTTTGCTTAAGCCACTGACCTGGAAAGGGCAAAGACCCTGACTTAAGTTAGCTAATAAACTGTCCTATTGCATTTGCATTGTCGTGGGTTGGCATATTCTTCTCTTCCGAGATTCTCCTTTACAGCTTGGGTACAACAGAAGTACTAGACAATTTATCTGGTTCTTGTGAGTATAGATTGACCATCTGACATGTGTTATCTCATGTACTCTTAATATTTCTATTGACTTCAGTCTATTTTTCTATTTAAATACTTGTAGATATGAATAGCTTTATATATAAATTAACAGCTTTCACAATCTTCATTATTAGTAAAATGTTTTATTCTTGCAAGAGTAAATATTCATTAATACTTCAATCACAAGAGAAATTGCCAACAAGAAGAAAGGCACACTAAGTGAACGTTCACTGATGTCATATCAAAAAGTTTACTGAATTTGAAAGTATATTGAAGTGTTAACAACAAACACTAATGCTGTGCTTTATTTTTATTATTGACGTTTTACTTAGCTATGTTTATAACCTCCTTGATAACCTAGTCACTGATAAAGCTTATGTTTGAAGTTGTCAGAAACACCACTAAATTATACTATTCAGTCTTCAAAAGACCTAGGCAGTATCAGTCTACTGAATCTGAGCATACTCAAAATCTATGATCCAGTAATACCTCTTTTATTATTAAAACCAACACAACTGTGTACACAGGGGCTTAAAAAAATATATGTAGAAGAATGGCCATAGCAGAATTTTGACAGTAATCTGAAATTTGCAACTGAGGAAAATAGTCAACACTAATAGAACTTTTTTCAAAAAAAAAAAAAAGGTGTATTTTTAAATGAGCTAAAGAATGTGTAAACAGAAACTGTTTTCAACAATATGAATGAAACTCCAAAAGACAATGTTGAGCAAAAGAAGCCAGATGCATATAGTACATTGCATAAAATTACATTTATACAAAGTTCAAAAATAAGCAAAACCTGCTGCATGATAAATAGAAGACTATAGATATTGGAAGGGGCAGTAAGAGCAATTTCTGAGTTGCTATTTATGTTTTGTTTAATGATCAGGTGCTAAGTATAAAGATGCTTTCATATTGGTAAAATTATGATGCATGTCCTATTTGTATGAGTTTTGTATTTCCATAAATTATTTCCTTAAACATTAGGAAAAGGGGAGTAGATACTAAAAGTGGGCACCAGAAAGGTTTCTGGAGTTGATGTTAATTCTCTGCCCTATCCCTTATGAATAAAACATTCATTCTTGAATTTTTAAAAAAATTATACCACAGAGTCAGGGTTGAATGAGTGTGTTTCCATCTCAATATCTGGTGCAGGAAGAAGAAAAAAGGAAAAGACTAATTTTACCCAAGGTAGGGTGCCCGAGATATTTTGAAAAAGTTTAGCTATAAAGATGGGCTATTTAATCTTATCTGATAATTTTTTTTTTTTTTTTTGGTATTAAAGGAATAAGTAAGTAAATCGGCAGATAAATAGAGAGGAATAATTTCTTGTCAATCTCCATGAAATCAAAGATTTACTAATTGGAACTGCTTGAATAAATGCACTGTGCTTGACTTTTAACCTAAGGGTTAGCTTTCAGAACCCACCTAGCAGTGGCATGGAATAAAGGCCTGATTTCATAAAGATTACAGTCAAGAAAATCCCATGGGACATTTGTACTCTGTGACATACCTGGTTGCCATGAGTCAGGATTGGGTTGCTAGACAAGACTGTGAAAAATATAGTACTGAATGGATTATACTTCTGACCTAATGAATTCCCATGAAAGAGGGACAGGCAGACACATCAACAAGTAAAAGTGTGCATGAATTGCAGTGAGACATGATGCATTTTGAAAACTTTATTTATGTTTATAGTATGAACTTTGAAAAGTCACTGCAATTGCTACTTTACTTACTGAATTTCATTGGTCTTGGGTTCTGATTGACAATCAAACTATGAGACACATTTAGCTTTGTGCAGACTTAAACTTATTTATCATTGTAGGAGGATATAAGACAGAAATAGCAAACCACACTTAGCAGTAAAAAACTAAAACTCACTGCAGTGGAGCCGGGTCTGACTCATAGTGACCCCTCCCTGGGTTTCCAAGGTGGTATCTCTATGGAAGTAGATTGCCCAGTCTTCCTTCCGAGGAGTGGCTGGTGGGTTTGAACTGCCAGTCTTCTGGTTAACTGTCAAGTGCCTTAGGATCAATGCTACCAGAGATCCTTACCATTTAGCACTAACATAGTAGAAAACTCACAAGCTTCCACTATTCCCATCGTTCTGCACTCAGGACAAATTATGGTCATGAATGATGATTCAAAAGTGAATATGGATCAGCTGGAAGCACGGAAGTCACCAGTTCTGAGAAATCCCAACTTTTATACTTTTCAGTCGCATAGCCCTTGGAGTGCCCAACTAATTTCCACTCTCCATTGCAGCTGTGTCTTTCGTAGTTACTCATTCTTGGATGACCAATCTTGACAATCAGGTAGAGGCAATTATTCTATCATAAGGCCATTAGTTGAATTCCCAATTAACTTTGTTCTGCAATTAGTATAATCACAGTTCTCTAAATTAATGTTTCAAGAAGGATTACACCAAGGGACAAACTCTCATGTGTCCATGAAGTTACAAGTAAGTCTCAGAAACAGAGCTATTTTTTTTTTTTCCCAGACACCAATATAAACACAAAGCTTATGTAAATGATCTTAAAAGTGACATAATGACACAAATTCAGAAGCTTTTGATATGGTAATATGTGTAAAACAATAGTAACAATAACAACAGCAAAGTAAAATTGAACTTTTCAAAGTGGCATAGTTAGCTAGTTAGTTAGTTATTTGCCATCCAGTCGGCCCCGACTCATAGCAACCCCTCCTTGGGTTTCCAAGGCAGTATCACTACGGAAGTAGGATTGCCCAACCTTCCTTCCGAGGAGTGGCTGGTGGGTTTGAACCGCCAGCCTTCTGGTGAGCAGTCAAGTGCCTTAGGCACTATGCTACCAGAGCTCCTTCAAAGTGGCATAGATGATAAAAATGGAGAATTGACCTAAGCCTTGAAATTCCCATTACAGAAAATCGACTGTAGTCTGAAGAACATGGGCTCTGGGGTCCTACCAATATGCCAGTAAACTAAGAACGTGATGTTGAAAATGACACTTGATATCATTGAAATTCCAATTGGTTTACAGCTTTAAAATGCATTTAATGACATGAATTCAATGGAGTAGAAACGAAGATGCAAACTAAAATTATCCAACATCCATCCAGTGTTCAATAACTGCCTAATCATTCTATTTTCCTGATATTTTTACATTTTTTAGTGAAATAAAATTTACATTTATTGTAGCTCTTCTTTTCCAAATTTTAATAATTGGTGAATTGAATACTTTTTTGAAATTGATGCAGGTCTTAACTCTGCCCAATTATCTGCTTTGTTTATGTGGGAAGTAAATTAATCCCACTGATCTTCTCTTTTCCATTGCAAACTCTTAGTTATTACTAATGTGCATAAGGATCCAAAAGAAGGAGCTGGGTTTCAGATCATTGGAAGGAGAGCTATTCAGGAGATGTTTATATGCTCCACAGAGGAGTCAGTGAGCAAAGCTCAGCCTCCTGTTTAGGTCCTCCTGGGTTACTGCTAGCAATATAAAAGTAAAAAATATCATATCTTACCACACATAGATTTTTTTCTCTCTCTTTAATTAAGTACAAATTAGTGAGAGCTGTCTACATTACATAAGAGCTCTGGCGGCACAGTGCCTAAGGCATCTGACTGCTAACCAGAAAGTTGGTGGTTCAAATCCACTAGTCATTCTCTGGAAGGAAGGCTGAGCAATCTAATTCTGTAGAGATTTACCCCCTGAGAAACCCAATGGGGGTCGCTATAAGTCAAAAACAACTCGATGTCAGGGGGTTTAGTGCTTTTAGTTTGTCTAGCTTACATAGAACAGTATATATTAGTTAAAGGAAAACTTTCATAAGAGTGCAACTGTTCTCGAGACTTCCAGTAAGATGGAGGAGGAGGCAGACAAGTGACACAGACCCTCTTCAACAAAGAAAAGGAAAACCAATTGACAAAGACACAAAACATAATCCTGGAGACTTGAGCTTTGAAAGGAATTATACAGAAGTGGATTAGGCACTAAGTAGTGGAAAAACCTGAACAAAACAATTCCAAGGACCTAAAAATAGGATCTGTTTGTCAAGGTCAGCAGGGACATACGAGAGGCCAACAACAGGAAAGGAGACAGATGGTGAGTGTATAGGTGCTGTCAACTAGCGAAGAGAAGAGCACAGTACTATGCTTGTGTAGAGAACATACAAACAATGAAAACAAAAATGGTGGGCAAATCACTCCAAAATACAATCACCAATTAAATATAAACACAAAAACATCACAATGCCTCGGAGACAACAGAACATCACAGTCCACACAAAGAAGAAAGATAAACCAAGAGAAACAAGGGACCAGGATACAGACCCAAAACACATCCCTGAGGAAGATACAACATTGGAACACCCTGATAAGGAATCCAAAAGAATTATATTTAGGTACCTTCAACAAATTGAGAGACAGATCAAGGAAAACACAGAGAAAACCCTAGAACAATTTCAAAAGACAATATAAGAACAAAACGAAAAAATAAATGAAAAACAAACCCAGTTATGGAAGTATGCAAAGTAAATAAGCCTACAAGATTGTAAACAGGGAAACAGAGACATCAATTGACAAATGAAGACAACTACATACTAAAAAGAGGGAAAAAAACTGTGTTGTTACAGAACTTCTAGATGATAGGGAAGTCAAGACAACTAAAAGATAGAATGGACTATTCTAAACGTGGGAAGAAAAATATAAATCATAGGGTAACCTCAAAGAAAAATCATAAACCTTCACATCAAAAAAGAGGACAAGCATAAATATTCAGCAAATACCAAAACAATAGCAATGAAGGAAGTGATAACACAATTCATAAACAAAATGAGCTCAGCATAGACAATTATATGGAACAAAGAAATTGACACCATGAAAAAGCACATAACAAAAATGACAGCGACAAATTCCTATTTGCCGATAATTACATCTCTGGCAAATACTTATCTCTAAGATTTATAGTGGAAGAGTGGATGACCCAACTATGTACATATACATAATGGAATGCTACGCAGCCCTAAAAAATAATCTAGAGTCTGCAAAACACAGTATAATATGGATGAACTTGGAGAACATTATGCTGAGTGAAATAAGTCAACACAGAAGGACAATTATAGTATTAGTTCGTTGTTGTGGAGGGTCAAGGAAAGGTTTATATATGGAGGGAAACTTTCTTTGTTGGTTTCCAGTGGTGGGCGAGGAGGGAAGGGAACACTGAGGAAAAAAATATGCATTGAGCCATGTCACTTTAGTTTTGTGTATTTCACTGAACATAAATTATATTTCTATAAAATGCATTGAAAAAAAAAAAGAGTGCTACTGTGCTCTGATATTGAGTTTTCTATTAAGTCTTGTTGGCTAAATCATGACATACTCTGAATCTCAGATTTCCCATCTATAAAGTGAAAGCACTGGTCTTGATGAATACTTACTCAATCTCCTTTAACTCTAAGATGCTAATGATAATGAATTTTGATATCTGCTCACTTCACACTAAGATGTTATCATATGGCTTTCTCAGCAGAAAAAAAAAAATAGTCTTCTGTACTTCAAACCTAATTTTCATAATTTTGACAGCTTAGCTTCTGAGTGAAGAGTACCAGCAATTTTCTGTGACTAGGGGAACAGACAAAGACCAGAGCCTTTGCCTAATACCGCTGTTATGGGTCAGAAACATTGCACAATTCTCAACCAGGAAGGTGAGTCTCATGATCTGGCAAGAATATATGGAAGTGAAGAGGAGAAAAAAAAAATTACAAAATGTGCACAAAATTGGTTTTCAGTATTTGTGTTAGTAATTTAATAGCTTCCATTACAAAATTATATTTCAATTGACATTTAACATTAAGATAAAACATATAAAATTGATATAAATAATGTAGGAAATGTTTGATATCTTGCCTTCAATGAGTCAAAATCTGGCAATTCCAATAAGTCTTAAAGGCTCCCTTCTAATCTCTACTTGCAGACTGAGATGGAATTCTCCAGGTTTTTGAATACAATTATTTTTTAAGCTCCTGCATATGATGATGAGTGTCTGCAGATAAGAGATAAAGCTAAGCTTTTAAAATATACAGGTGAAAATTCTAGCCCTCTGGACACAGAGAAGAAAGTAGGAGGATCCAGGAAGACACACTGCACACCATATACCAGTACTCTTCAGCTGCAAAGTGCCAAGGAGAATTGTTGTTGCTGTTGTTATGTGCTGTGGAGTCGGACCCGACTCATAGCGACCCCTCCTTGGGTTTCCCAGGCAATATCACTACCGAAGTAGATTGCCCCATCTTCCTTCCGAATTAGCTATGCCTAAATCAAAATTTCCTTTATATTCATACACATTTAAAGGTTTCAGGGACCTTCAGGACCACTGCATTTGACAATGGGAAGAGGAGATATTGAGGGATGTAGTAAATGTGGAGGGGGATGATTTCTTTTTTGCTATAGAAATGTTTAGACCTCCTGAAAGCAGAACAAGATGGGGTGCAAGGTACTGAGTGAATTCAGTGGGCACTTGGTGCCATGCCAATAATTGCTTGTTTGCTTCTTCAGCCCTGTTTTTATGCTCAGTGTTAGGGAAACATTGCTTCAGACAGAATTTTTGATCTGTTGAAGTCCCTGAGTGGTGTGAAAACTTTACATGCTCAACTGCTAATCAAAAAGTCAAAGATTCAAGTCCACCCAAAGGCACTTTGGAAGAAAATGTTAGGTATCAACTTCTGAAAAATCAGCTGTTGAAAATCCTAAAGAGCACAGTTCTTTCTGACATTCATGGGATCACCAGGAGTCAAAATCAACTTTTTTTTTTTTTTTTTTTTTTCCTATATGCTTGTTTAGAGAGGCGGAAAACAAATGCCATATGAAATTCACTCCAATCTGGCAAATTCTATGTTGTTATGCCTTTCACACTTCTCCCATCTCAAACCATGCATGTAGCAATCCCAGCTTTGCTTTTTCCCCATGTCTGAAGTGTGTTTCTTCTATTTTTGGATGATTTAATCCCATGAGGACATAGGTTTTCACTTTTCCTCTCACCTACCCTTAAATATCCATAACTGACAAAGTTCTCTAATTCTTGTTGCACAAACTGTCAATAATGCACAATTAACAAGTGGTCCTGTGATAGGCTGAGCCTTAATATTCAGGCTTAGTAAGTGGTCAGTTTAGTGATGGTGTTTGATTGAAGAAGTGATATTCTGAGCACAAACTCTGTGCCCTATGAGTGCTGCAAGAATATAAAATATAGTAAAGGCAAAGAGGTATAGGGTATTTTGCTTTTACTTAGGTAAAAGATACTTTTATAACTTGAGCACTTGAGAGATAAATTTTTAATGATTCTTTTTGCTGAAATATGCATATTTCTAAGTAAATTACATGACAACAACAAATAAAATTATTACTTTTTATATTTAGAGGTAAAAAATAAAGATTACTGAAACAACTATTCATATTGGTTAATTTGTTCTTGTTTCTGATGTTCATAGCAGCTTTTCATTCAGTGACGAAATCAGCATTCATTAATCCTTCAATATGACCAAACCACTAATTGAGTAAGGTGAAAAGAAGAAAATGATGGATTCTCAAAACTCAGATGATAATAACCTTTTAAGTCTTCACTATATATAACAATTAAAAAAAGAAAAGAAAGAAAGAAAGAAAAGCTATGTATCAGTTCCTAGGGCTGCCATCAAAAAGTATCACATGTAAAATGAGTGACTCATAAGAACAGAAAATTATTGTCTCACAGTTCTAGAGGCTAAATAGCCTGAATTCAGGGTGTCAATAGATCTTTGTTATCTCTAAAGATTCTTTGGAAAGATTCTTTCTTACCTCTCTAAGCTTCTGGTAACATAACTGATAAAATATTTAAAGACTATTTCAAAACAAGGTCATGTTCATATTTGCTAGGGGTTGGTACTTCAACATATGTTTTTAGAGGACACAACTCAATCTATAATGAGGTCTGTCAGTAGTTCATTTAATATTTGTATCCCTATTTTAATCCAGGTCTGACTTCTGCCCTCCCACTAAACAATGTGCCCTTTATGTAAAAGCAGAAGGTAAGAGAAAAACTTAAAACTATGTTGCCCAAATAATTATGCAAAAGCATTGTATATTTTGGTTTGGATAAGCATACAAAAATGTAGTACAAGATTTTTTAGTGGAATAATCTTATCAAAATTTTTCACTATATCACCAGTATTTTTTGTTGTTGGCAGCTGCCTGTGGAGTTGACTTTGATTCACGGTGACCTTATACACAATAGAACAAAACGTTGCCCAGTATTTAGTCATCCTCACAGTTGCCAGAATGTTTGAGTCATTTGTTGCACCCATTTGTCTTACTGAGAGTCTCTCATATCTTCATTGACCTTGTATCCCTCCTAATTACATGCCCCAAGCAAGCAAGTTGTATAATATACTATTGTGATCCAAAGGCTTAATTTATAGAAGTAGTAGATCACCAGGCCTTTCTTCATTGTCTATTCTGGTTTGGAAGCTCTGCTAAAATCTGTCCAGCATGTGTGACCTTCTGGTACAGAATAACTGATGGCATAGCTCCCCCATCATAATAACATGGAAACCACCACAATATCACAAACTGACAGACAGATGATGGAGCACCTATATAGAGCTAAGCACGTAATAAACAACAAAACCAAATCCTTTACTGTTAAGTTGATTCTGACTCATGGCAACCCTATAGGACAGAGTAGAACTGTGCCATAGCCTTTTCAATATTATCATCTTTCTTTCATGAAGAGGCTGGTGGGTTTGAACTGTCAACAGGTCAGATAGCAGATGAGTGCTTAACCAGTGTGCAACCAGGGCTCATCGGCATATATTACTTAGTCAGTAATGTGTATTACTAAGTCAGTAATGTTTATTAGGGAGTTCTGGTGCCTTAGTCAAGTGCCTAAAGCACTTGACTGATAACCAGAAGGCTGGCGGTTCAAACCCACCAGCCACTCCTAGGAAGGAAGATGGGGCAATCTACTTTTGTAGTGATATTGCCTCGGAAACCCAAAGAGAGGTCGCTATGAGTCAGGTCTGACTGGATGGCACATAACCACAACAACAACAACGTTTATTAATGAACAGTCAATGAATACTGAATTGAACCTGTGATCCCAAATGTGAACTGTTTTAGACACTGATGCTAATCTAGGGTCTCTCTGCTTTGTTCAGTCCACAATGTACCCAGGTGCAGAAAATTAGTCATGATATCTAAATCATGCATTCACACAGTGTTGACCCAAGGAGATGACAAAATATAAAGCATGGATATGCATGCAATGCATAAACAGATATATGATATACAAAGATATTAAAATTTTATAGTAGAGATGATTAGAACAATAATGTCTAAAAAGGCTCAATGTGTGGGTAATAATGAAAATAAATTATTTAATTATTATCTAAACCAACATGCCCTTTGCTATTGATTCCTTAGGAAAGGTTGAATTCTGAACAAGAAAATATTCTACAGAGTTTAATGGAAAATGGGAAAATGTCTTAATCATGTCCTATAAAAAGAAGTGAAGTTTTTTTTTTTTTTTTAATCCTTTAATCCTACTTTGAATAATACCGTGTGATGAAATGAAAGCTTGATGAGTGATGGTCGTTTTGTGACCCCTTGGAGAAGTAAAGTAGATAGTAATTTGGAAGAAGAGCAGAAGAGGGACAGGGGCAAAAATTTTAGGGATATTGTTAAACCTCTTATCCAACATAGAGTCTATATACATGTGGTTTTCTTGTTAAGTGCATCTTCTTGTGGTTTGAACCACAGTTATTTAGAATTTTTGTTGTGATTCAGCTGGACGAGGGCTAAGACAGACTCAGGAGCAAGGCCAATGGCTCAGAGGATACAAGTCCATTAGAGTCAGATAAAATGTGTTTCTTGATTTTTCAAACTCACCATTCATGTCGGTTGTTTATTTTAAGAAGTACACAGATAAAACAATAACAATTAAAAAATAAACTTAAGAGTTGTATTCTCTTTAAGGGCCACAATAGGTAACCAAGTTATCCTTCTTTGCAAGAGTCTTTCCTGGATTTAGCACTGAAAATCTTTCATCCTGGCCAAGGATAGTTAGTCACCCTAGAACCAAAGGAATCTGTCTATAAATAGCTATGCAGAATACAAACAGATGTAAGGCATTTATTTCCCTTCTGGCAAGAATGTGGTAAGGTCCAGGATCCAATAACTGGTATATCAAGTGTCTGGGGCAAGCAGAGGCACTGATCAAAACTTATTGGTGATTCTGAATTTTGCAAAAGTGAAGAAACAGCTCCATGGTAAGAGTGAATATATTTATATGAATAAATTCATATTTAGAGGTGGGCCAAATACCTTATAATCATGCTAAAGGTGCCACCCAAGGCAAAGAACTTTTGAGTCTGGGCAAATGAGGTGGCTTCATTCAAAGTAAGGACAAGTAAGTTCCTGGTGGAATGAATAGAAGGCAGAAAATTCAGATTAACACATGAACCTTCTTCACCATGGAACCCTATATCAATGGATCCTTTTCTCATCCAAGTAATCTGCAAATGCATTAAGTGTTGGCCCATGAGATTTATTATGACATGTTTACTTAAATTGTCCTTTCTGTATTTTTTCCTATTCATTTGGATATTTTCACTCCAAGAACTACAAGTATAATCTGTAAGAAAAAAAACCTATTTTACAAAAATCTTCTATAGAATATATTTTATTTCTTCTCTAAATATTAGGAGGGAAATTTGCAGATGCTACCCCTGTGCAAATAAAGTCTACTCCTAACTAAAATGTATTCACTATGTCACGTTATGTCTCCCAAATTTCAAAAGATATCATATATTTTTAAAAAAGGAAAGTACTTTGGAATGTGATAACTGAGTATATAAATAATTGATCTTCATAAAATAATGATAAAAGTAATTTATGCAAACTCTTGCCATTTAAAATAATAAAACTGATGTAATTTATCAATAAAATTTAAAAATAATATCCTTTATTCACATATTCATTACAAATAAAACTGTCAGGATCACTGTTTCCTTTGCTTTCCACACAAATTTCTGACACTGACATTTCAGGTGCAAGTATGTATGTATGTATGTATCTTATTTATATATTTCTCTATCTAATAGAATTAATTTCAGAGTTAAGTTGCTCAGTATCACATACCCAGTATGCGGACAAAACCAAAAATTTAGAACTCTTAATAAAGCACTAAGCTTTATCATATCTGCTTTCTTTTACTATGCCGTGTCTCTGATCAAATAATCTTATCTTAGCTATATGACCATATATATGTAATGCCTAGCAACCAAATGAAAGAAACCTATTTTCTGGACATTGACAAATGCAAATATTTACATTAGTGTGATATAATCAATCTTTTGTTGCTGAGCTATTGTAGAGTAACCAGAAAGAGTTTATATATCAGTTTCCAGAATTCCATTGCTCAAAGAATAAAGAAGGGTCTGGGACTTTCAGCTAGATGACAGAATGGGCAGACAAGCTACACAGACCTTCTGCAATGAAGAAATAAGAAAGCAACTGAAACAGATTGTTCTGGTTACCTAGTGCTGCTCGGACAAGAATATACCACAAATAGGATGGCCTTAACAAACAGGAGTGTATTCCCTTACAGTTTGGAGTCTTTAAGTCTAAGTTCAAAGTAGGGGCTGGGTGAAAGCCCCTCAGCCTTGGGCTGTAGCTCTTCCTCCAGCTCCCAGTCCCCTGAAGCTAGAGATTTCTCTTCACTCAGACAGCTGCTGGCTGCTAAGGCTGCTAAGCCCAAGGTTTACAAGTAAAATGTTGTCAAGCCACATGTCAAGCCATTAATTCAAGTCCATTATAAGTCCCCGGATCAGCAGAGCATGACAGGCTGCTGATCCATGACATGGCTACATGCAGGGTCTAAGTGTGCCACAAGCTAGAGATCATTCCTAAAGGCTTCTGCTTATATACAGGAAGAAGACCACATTCCCTAAGGCAGCTACTCTGCTGCTCACAGTAGATTCCAACATGGAGTTGATTACCATTCTCACCATAGGGAATACTACAGCCAGCTGCCCAGCCACTCAACCAGCCAAGTTGACACACAAACTGAACTACTACAATTCCACCCCTTGTCAACTTGGCATCTGTACAGATCTCTCACTGGGTGACTCTAGTCCCCTAGTTCCTCTAAGTGGTGACCTCACCCCCTTGGCCTGGCGGGCCCCATTCCTCTCCCTCTTGGGCATGGCAACCCTGCCCCCTCACTCTTGGGCAGCGGCTATGGCTCCATCCCACTGGCTCACATGAACAAGCAGCACCACACTCCATAACCAAGTTGGTGAAGGCCTGGCTCTTTGAAACTTAGGGGGCTGTGGTGGTTCCACCTCCAAAGGCCATGGCCTTACCCTTTCAGGCTGAGGCAGTTCTGTTCCATTTCCTTGATCTCTCTGCTTCTGCCGATTAATGCCAAAGGCAACCCACTCTGCCAGAAATCTTCCTGCCCCAAAAGCATTCAGCCTTCTTGCTCCATGGGCCGGCCAACCTGCTACTCCATTTCTTACCCATCTCTTCACCAATTAATGCCTGAAGGCAACCCACTCCACCAGGAAGCTGACTACCCAGTGGCACCTGGCTTTCTCCTCCGTGGGCTGGTAAGCCTGTTGCTGTTTAATGCCAGTCTCTGGGCTCTGCTACTGCCATCTCTCATGTTTGTCTGTCGGCTCTGCTCCTGCCATTTTTCATGCCAGTCTCTTGACTCTGCTCCTGCTGTTTCTCATGCCATATGCCAGGGTCTCACTGCCAGGGTCTTGAATCAAAGACACACTCCACTCCTGTTTCCACATTTTAGGTATCTGTCAGAGCACCACCCCACTCTTTTGGTACCATATTCTGTTCTGGTTACCTGGTGCCTCTCTGACAGGAACATATACCACAAATGGGATGACCTTAACAAACGAGTTCATTTGCTTACAGTTTGGAGGCTTTAAGTCCAAGTTCAAAGTGCCAGGTTGCAGGGGCTGGGTGGAAGTCCCTCAACCTTGGGGTCCAGCTCTGCCTCCTGCTCCCAGCCCACTGGAGCTAGATGTGTTTCTTCATTCAGATAGCTGCTGGCTGCTGAGGCTGCTAAGCCCAAGGTTGACAAGTAAAAAGGCACAGTCCCAGTGTTACCAAATCACATGGCAGGCTATTAATTTAAGTCCATTGTAAGTGTCCAGGTCAACAGAGCATGGCAGGCTGCTGAACAATGACACGGCTACATGCAGGGTCCAAGCATCCCATAACCAAGAGGCCATTCCTCAAGGTTTCTGCTTATATACAGGAAGCAGACCACATCCCTAAGACAGCTACTCAGCTGCTCACAGTAGATTCCACCATGGAGTTGATTACCAGTCTCATCATGGGGAATACTAAATCCAGCTTCCCAGCCACTGAACCAGGCCCAGCCAAGTTGACACACAAACTGAACGACCACACAGATTCAGAATAAAATCCTGGAATCCTGAGCTGTAAAGGGAAGGGTAAAGAACTAGATTAAATACTGATTAGTAGAAGAAAATGAACAAAAACAGTGAATAAAGAGACAAACAGAAATGTGAACTGTCTTCTGGCCTGATAGAATGGTTATTTTGAATATTTGCAAGTAGCAATCTAATCTGGGAAGCAACCTGAAAATTGACTCCACTTGCTAAGGACTGCACAGGTGACCACACTAGTGGCTGATGACCAGAAAGGTGCAATATTCCCCTCCTTCCACTTGTACCTCACCTTCTCTTGCTGAAGAGAAGTATGGCCATCTCTCATACCCACCAATTTTCTGAACCAGCAGGAATTCCACTCATTCTAGGAAGGCAGGAAGTGGTCCCAGGAGTAGGCACTCTGTTCCCAGCCACCTTTTGGCCTCTAGGAACTTTTTCTGAGACCAGGCAACCTACACCCAGCTGCCTTTTGGGATGGCAGGAACTTTTTCTTGGAATGGGGCTCTTCATCCCTTTGCCTTTTGAGACAGGAAGAACTTTGGGACCAGATGCCTTGCCCCAAGTGCTTTTTGGGTCTGGCAGGAACCTTCTCTGGACCCACACCCCTTGCTCATAGTCACCTTTTGGACCTGCAAAAACTTTTTATTGATCAAAGTGCCCTGTCCCATACACCTCTTTGCCAGCAGATACTTATCTGAGATCAGGTGCCCTGCCCTCAGTTGCCTTCTGGGTAGACAGACATTCTGGGATCAGACACCCTGCTCCTAATACCATATGGACTGACAGGAACTTGTTCTGGAACTACACATCCTACATCCAGCTGCCTTTTGGATGGCAGGAATTTTTCTGAGAGCAGGGGTCTGCATTTAGTTGTCTTTGCAACAGCAGATAATTTTTCTGGGACCAGACACTCTGTACTCAGTTGTTTTCAGGTGGAAGGAATTCCTTCTGGAACAGGTGCCTTGCTCCTTGCTGCCATTTGGGCAAGTAGTAACTATTTCCAGATCCACGCACCCTGCCCACAGTTGCCTTCTGGGTCAGCAGAAACTCATCTGTGATCAAGAACCCTGTCTCCAGGTATCTACTGGGTATTCAAGAACCAGGGCTGGGAGCAGATGCCCTGTACCCTGCCAACTGTTTCAATGCTAAGTGGCTGCCCAGCATACCCCCCCTCTTAGTTTTTATATTTTAATTATTACTTTGTTCCTCCTTTTATATATATATAAATCCCTTTTGTGATTGTTCCCCTTCCCAAGTTCTCTTCTATTTTCTTTCTTTTCCATCTTTTGTTTTTCCTTTTACATTTTTTAAATTTTTCCTTTATTATTCTTTCATCTGTTGCCCTCTTTCCTTTTTTCATCCTGTCCACACTTTTATGTTTTCTTTTTCCCTTTCTCTTTTATGTCTTTTCTTCTCTTTTTATTTTTCTTTTCATTTTTTTCTTTCTATTTGTGGCTGTTTATGTTGTTTGTGATTTATGTTCTCTTGTTTTTATTTTTTGTGTGTTGTTAGTTGTCTTAGCTGCAGTTCTCTAGAGAAGCAAAACCAGTAAAGCTCATATATATATATGCATATATAAGTACATATATATATATACACACACACACATATAGCACTCCCTTAGGAGCTCTGGTGGCTTAGTGCCTAAGGCATTTAACTGTTAACTAGAACATTGTCTGTTCAAACCCACCAGCCACTCCTCAGAAGGAAGATGGGACAAAGTACTTCCATAGTGATACTGCCTCAGAAACCCATGGAGGGGTCACTAAGAGTTGGATCCGACTCAACGGCACATAACAACAACAACACCATATCACTCACTCACTGCTATTGAGTCAATTTTGACTCATAGCGACCCCCCCTCCTGGGGTTTCTGAGGCGTTATCTCTAGGAAAGTAGATTGCTCAGTCTTTCTTCTGAGGAGTGGCTGGTGGATTTGAACAGACAGTGTTCTAGTTACCAGTCAAATGCCTTAGCCACTATGCCAACAGAGCTCCTATATATGTGCATGTATGTGTGTGTGTGTGTGTGTGTATGTTGTTGTTATTGTTATGTGCCCTCGAGTTGGACCCAACTCATAATTGATTGCGAAACTTTCCTTCTGGGGAGTAGCTGGTGGGTTTGAACTGCCAGCCTTCTGGTTAGCAGTCAAGTGCCTTAGGCACTATTGCTATCAGAGCTTATATATATATATATACACATATACATAAATTTGTTGTTGTTATTATATGCTGTCTAGTCATCCCTGACTCACAGTGATGCCTCCTAGGATTTCCGAGGCAGTATCACTATGGTAGTAGATTGCCCAACCTTCCTTCCAAGGAGTGGCTGGTGGGTTTAAACCGCCAACCTTCTGGTTAGTAGTCAAGTGCCTTAGACTCTATGCCACCAGAGCTCCCATATACATACATATATATAAATATATATGTATATATATGTGTGTGTATGTATATGTATATATGTGTGATATGTATATATATCAGTATCATATTAGGAGCTCTGGTAGCATAGGGCCTAAGGCACATGACTGCTAACTACTCCTTGGAAGGAAAGTTGGGCAACCTGCTTCCACGGTGATACCACTTAGGAAAGCCAAGGAGAGGTCTTTATGAGCAGGTCTGACCCAAGAGCACATAACAACAACATATATGTATATATATGCATATATATGTATATATATATACATGTGTGTGTGTGTGTGTGTGTGTGTGTAGAGAGAGAGAGAGAAATTTATCTCAGGAAAATAGCTCACACAGTTATAGAGGCTGGCAAGTTCCAAGTTTCTGGATGAAACATCAAGCTGGAGGCTTTTCCTGTCAGCAGGGAATGAAGAGCCCAAGATCAGCAGGCAGTAGAGCAGCTGCTGACTTTGGCAGATGATTAGTCCAAGATCAGCTGGCAAAATGGTGGATTGTTGTCTCACAGGGCAGTTGTAGATGCTGGCAAGTCCCAACTTCATGGGCCAAATGTCTAACTGGAGGCTTTTCCTGACTCATGCAGCTGTAGGGGCTGATGAACCCAAGATTGGCAGCCAGTGCAACAGAAGCCTGGTTCAACATAAAGCTGCAGAATTTTTCCAGGATATCTACATCACACACATATACACTCACTGTCAGCGAGCCGGATCCAACTCATAGTGACCTCCCCTTGGGTTTCCAACACAGTATCACTATGGAAGTAGATTGCCCCATTTTCCTTCCAAGGAGTAGTTGGTGGGGTTGAACTGCCAGCCTTCTGGTTAGCAGTCAAATGCCTTACACATTTTTCCACCAGAGCTCCTGGACACCTTTCTCTCTCTCTCTCTCTGTATATATATATGTGTGTGTGTGTGTGTATGGGAAGCAGGTGCACCACTAAAGAAACTCTCTTTGAACTGACTGGATGTTCAAAGCATATCCATCAGATCTCATCGTGAACAACCACACAACAAATGGTTAAACCACTCAGAATCATGACCCAGCCAAGTTGATGCACAACCTTAATTATCACTTTTTTTTTTTTCTTTCATTTTTTGCCTCACCTGGAGGGAGAGAGAAACTATGCTGACAAGACCAAACCAGATCTGAATCTTCTGCAGCACCACTCACTGGGAGAGGGCCAATACCCACTTCTGCACCAACTGGACTGTGGTTATACCAGCCCAACCCATCCTCAACTGCTCGATAGGAGCACCTATCAGTGATGTGTGCATACTTTCTCATCTTATTTCACATGCACCAGGAGACAGGTAGTGAGTCCTTAATTGCTGCCAAACTAGTTAATAAAGTAGCACATCAGCCCTGTTGTCTCAGGAATATCAAACCAAAACAAAACAAAAAAATCGAGCAAATCGCCAACATACAATCACCAAATAAATATAAATGCAATGATATCATAATGTCTCACAGACAAGGAACGATCTGACTTTATACTATAAGGCAAGAGAAAGTAAAGATAAAGTAGTTCAAAAGACCAGAATATAGAGCCAGAAAAGTTCCTTGAGGAAAAAGTGGCATTAGAACTACCTGATAAAGAATTCAAAATAATCATATTTAGGAACCTTCAAAGGATTGACAGACAGATTAAAAAAAAAAAAAAAAAAACTGAAAACGTGAAGGAAAACATTGATAAAGTTACAGAAAATACACACAAAACTCTACAAGAATTTAGGAAAATAATACAAGAACACATTGAAGACATGAATGAAAATTAGAAACTACAAAAAAAAATTAGAAACTACAATTAGAAACTGCAAATAGAATCCCAGATGATTAATATTAAGATTTCACAAGTATGTGTTGTTGTTTTTAGGTGCTGTCAAGTCATCTCCGACTCATAGTGACCCCATGCACAGCAGAATGAAACACCACCCGGTCCTACCCCAGCTGCACAATCCTTGCTATACTTGAGCCCATCAAGGCTGCCACTGTCAATCCATCTCAATGAGGGCTTTCCCCTCTTTTGTTGACCTTCCACCTTACCAAGCATGACATTCTTCTCCAGGGAATGGTCCCTTCTGACATGATCAAAGTAGGTGAGATGAAGTCTGGCCATTCTCACTTCCAAGGAGCATTCTAGCTGCACTTTCTCCAGGAGAGATTTGTTAGTTCTTTTAGCAGCCCATGATGCTTTCAACATTCTTTGCTAACACCACAACTCAAAGCAACAACTCTTCTTTGGTCTTCTTTATTCATTGTCCAGCTCTCACATGTATATGAGATGATTGAAAATACCATGACTTGTGTCAGGAGCACCTTAGTCCTCAAGGAGACATCTTTGCTCTGCAGCACTTGAAAGAGGTTCTTTGCAGCTGATTTGCCCAGTGCTAAATGTCTGTGTCCTGAATGCTGCTTCCATTGACATCAGTTGTAGAACCAAGAAATATGAAGTCTTTGACAACATCAATCTTTCTCCATTTATCATGATGATGCTTATATTTGTGAAGATTTTTTTTTTCTTTTTATTGAGATGTACTCCATACTGAATAGTGGCTAAAGCACTTGACTGCTAACCAGAAGGCTGGCGGTTCAAACCCACCAGCCACTCCTCAGAAGGAAGGTTGGGCAATCCTACTTCCGTAGTGATACTGCCTCGGAAACCCAAGGAGGGGTCGCTATGAGTCAGGGCTGACTCGACGGCACATAACAACAACAACAACAATCCATACTGCAGACTGTAATCTTAAATCTTTATCAGTAAGTGCTTCAAGTTATCCTCACTTTCAGTAAACAAAATTATGTCATCATCATATCACAGGTTGTTAATGATACTTTCTCCAATCTTGTTGCCACATTCTTCTTCATACAGAACAGCTTATCTCAGAATTACATAATACATTGAAAGGGCAAAGGAGCAGGATAAAATCAGTGGAAAACAGAATTACTGAGATTGAAGGCAAATCCCACAATATTACTTTTTGTTAAGGGAAAAATCAGGAAAAAAAAAAAAAAAAGCTGACTTCATATATAAAACACTGAAGAAAAAAAAGCATGTGAAAACATAAATCAGAAATCAACTCAGATATAGAAATATCCAAAGTGAAATAAACTTGCAAGAATATAAACAGAGAAGAATAAGCATTAATTTGTAAATGAGAACAACTATAAAGCAAAAAGAGGGAATAAATATTGTACATACAGAACTTCCAGTGGAGAGGAAAACAAGATGAGTTTAAGATAGAATGAATTGTTTTAAACAGGGGAAGAAAATAGGAAGTCATAAGGTAAGTTTAAAGAAAATTAATAAATCATTAATCACAATGAAAAAGAAGAAAAGAACAAATAATTAGCAAATACTAAAACAATAGCAGGGAAATTATAAAAAAATCATAAACAAAATGGGCTTAGCACAAAAATTATATGAAACAGAATATCAGCAATGAAACAAACATATAATAAAATGACAATAATAAATTCATACTTGTTGCAAAATATACTGAATGTAAATGGATTCAATGCACAACCAAGAGACAGAGAGTTGCGTAACAGATAAGAAACATGACTTATCAACGTGCTGTCTACAAGAGAGACACCTTAGAAAGAAAGACAAAAAACAGGCTAAAATTAAAGATTAGAAAAAATATATTAAGGAAATGGCAATTAAAAAAAAGCAGGAGAAGCATTATTAACTCCTGATAAAATATCTACATATTCCTATAAAATTAGAAAAAAGCAATAGGGAGATCAATTAAAAAAGAGCAAACACATAGAAACTGAACAACCCCCTCCTAAAAAACTACTGGATAATAGAGAAATGAAAAATGAAATTAAAATATACCTTCAATCAAACAAGAATGAAAATACAACATACCAAAATCTTTGGGACACAACAAAAGCAGTGATCATAAAGAAATTTATAGTAATAGATGTACATATCAAAAAAGAAGAGTGAGCCAAAATCAACACCTTAACTAACATGTGCAATAATTAGAAAAAGAGCAGCAAAAAAGCCAACAGTCATCAGAAGAAAATAAATAATAAAGATTTGAGCAGAAATAACTGAAACAGAAAATAGAAAAGAAATAGACAAATATCAACAAAACTAGTAGATTCTTTGAAAAGATTAATAAAATTGACAAACCACTGGCAAATTTAACAAAGGAAAATAACAAGATGCAAATAACTGAAGGATAATGAAATGGAAGACATCACAACAGAATTATCCAAAATAAAAAGATTATTATCAGAATACAAAGGAGCTCTGGTGGTGTGGCGCCTAAAGCATTTGACTGCTAACCAGAAGGTTAGCAATTCAAATTCACTAGCTGCTCTGCAGAAGATAGATGGGGCAATCTGCTTCCATAGATATTTACTGACTCATAAATCCAAAGGGAGTCCCTTTTAGTCTGAATCAACTCGATGGCAGTGAGATCAGGAGACCATAAGGAACTGTACTCCAATATACATGAAAACCTAGAAGAAACTGAGAGATGTCTAGATACACTCTAATTACCTAAACTAACACAGACTGAGGCAGAAAATTTGAACAGAACCATCAGAAAAAGAAATTGAACAGGTCATAAAAATATACAAACAAAAAATATCCTGGCCCAGAATGTTTCACTGGAGAATTCCACCAAACATTCAGAGAAGAACTGACACCAATCTTACTCAAACTATTCCAGAACATAAAAAATAAAGATGGCATCATCTGAAATTTATTTTATGAAGCAGACATAACCCTGATATCAAAACCAGGCAAAGACACCACTAGAAAGGAAAATGAGAGATTAATATTTCTCATGAATGTAGATGCAAAAATCTTCAACAAAATCCTAACCAATAGATCCAACAATATATCAAAAATATTATAATAATAATACATCATGACCAAGTGGGGCTCATATCAGGTATGAAAGGATAGTTCAGCATTAGAAAAGCAATCAGCATAAGCCATCATATGAGTAAAATAAAAGAAAAGAGCCACGTGATCATATCAATAGATTCAGAAAAGTCATTTGTTTAAATCCGGCACCAATTCCTGATAAAAAACTCTCAGGAAAAGTAGAAATAGAAGGGAAATTCCTCAACATAATAAAGGGCATATATGCAAAACCAACAAACAGCATTATTCTCATTGGAGAGAGACTGAAAGCATCCCCCTTGCAAACAGGAACCAGATAAGAATGTCCTCTATCACCACTTCTATTCAACACTGGTTGGAAGTCTTTGCCTGGGCAATAAGGCAAGAAAAGAAAATAGAAGGCATCCATTGGAATGGGATGGAAGCAACACATAAACAGCTAAAAACCTCCAGCACTTCAACATTGAAAAGACAAACAATTCGATTAAAAGATGGGTAGAGGACTTGAACAGACACTTCACCAAAGAAGTTATAAAAGTGGCCAACAAACACTTGAAGAAATGTTTGTGATAATTAGCCATTAGAGCTATGCAAATGTAAACAACCATGAGATATCATCTCATTCCAGGATTAATAGCAAAGTTCAACAAGACAGAAAATACCAAATGTTAGCGAGGATGTGGAGAGGTTTGGACTCTCATACATTGCTGGTAGGACTGTAAAATGGTACAACCACTGTGGAGATAGGTATGGTAGTTCCTTAAAAAGCTGGAAATAAGAATACCATTTGATCCAGCAATCCTATTACTAGGTGTATATCCTAAAGAAGTGAGATCCAGGACATTAGTAGATATATATACACACATGTTCATCACAGAACTATCACAAGAGCAAAGAAATAAAAATCACTTAAGTGCCCCTCAGGAAGAATGAGTGAACAAACTGTAGTATACACACAGTGTTACACTATGCAACCCTAAAGAATAATGGAGAATCTGAAAAATAATACATAATGTGGATGGACTTGTAGGACATTATGCTGAGTGAAAAGTATTTGACTGTGTGGATCATAACAAATTATGGATAACATTGTGAAGAATGGGAATTCCAGAACATTTAATTGGGCTCATGGAGAAACTGTACATAAACCAAGTGGTTGTCATTTGAACAGAACAAGGGGAATACTGCATCAGGAAGTAAAATCAAGAAAACTGTGAGTCAGAGTTGTATCTTTTCACTGTACTTATTCAATCTGTATGCTGAGCAAATAATACCTGAAGGTGGATTATATAAAGAAGATCACAGTATCAAGATTAGAGAAAGACTCATTAAAAACCTGTGATATGCAGCTGACACAACCTTACTTACTGAAAGTAAAGATGACTTGAAGCACTTATACATCAGAGACTATAGTCTTTGATATGGATTACACCTCGACATAAATAAAACATAGATCCTGACAACTGGACAAATAAGCAACATCATTATAAATAGAGAAAAGTTTGAAATTGTCAAATATTTTGTTTCACTTGGATCCGCAATCAAAACCCACAGAAATAGCAGTCAAGAAATCAGATGCCTTTTCACACTAGGCGAATCTGCTGCAAAAGTGCTGAAGAGTAAAGATTTTGCTTTGAAGACTAAGATGTGCCTTACTCAAGCTGTGGTATTTTCAGTCACCTCATATACTTGTGAAAGATGGACAATGGATAAGGAAGACTGAAGATTAATTGATGTCTTTTGAATTTTGGTGTTGGTGAAGAATACATAGACTGATAGAAAAAAAGGACATATCTCTCCTGGAGAGAGGGCAGCTGGAATGCTTCTTAGAAGTAAGAATGGCCAGACTTCATTTCACATACTTGGGTCATGTTTTCAGAAGGAACCAGTCACTAGCAAAGGTTATCATGCTTGATAAAGTGGAGTTGTTGTCATTGTGGTTATGTGCCTTCGAGTCACACCCAACTCATAGTGACCCCTCCTTGGGTTTCCAAGGCAGTATCACTGTAGAAGTAGATTGTACAACCTTCCTTCCAAGGAGTGGCTGGTGGATATGAACCACCAGCCTTCTGGTTAGCAGTCAAGTGCCTTAGGCACTATGCTACCAGAGCTCCTATACTCCCTGATAGAGGTCCTAATTTATCATGTAAATAGACAAAATCAAAAATGGTAGATGACTGGAAACTTCTAAAAATTACATTCTTATGTGCATCAAAACCAAACCAAAACCAAACTCACTGCCATTGAGTCAGATCCAACTCATAGCAACCTCTCCTTGGGTTTCTAAGCAGTATCACTGGGGAAGTAGATTATGCAACCTTCCTTCCTTTCGAGGAGACTTCTCCAAAAGAGTAAAAAGAGAACTTACAGAGATTCAAAATGGAGTCTCATCAGTAATCACCACGCTATTTCCCTCTAGCATCTTAGTGCTTGAAAAACTAGGTACAGCAGTGTGAATTAGGGATTTTGATGCTCTGAACAGCTCACTGAATCAGAGTGCACCAAACACAGAAGAGCAGAATTAGAGAAAAGGAACAGGCAGATTATTTGGCGAAGATCCTACCTGGCAGAGGACTGACAGGTAGCTGAGAGGCCACTGGAAACTTCCCTGGGGCAGTCACTGACTGGCAGGTGGTGGCAGCCACTTGAGACATTCCAGCAATCACCACAAGGATCTACCTTCAGCACCTGATTTTATTGGTAACTTGGGTAGGCTAGATCCAAACGGGTGTGTGCAGCACCAAACCCAAGTGGAGAGCTCACTGGTGCTCCAGGAGGGTGAGCTCACTCCCCCCTCAGTGGGTCACTGAGTGGGCTTGCGTCAGCATGGGAGACATTGAGAGGTCTGTGCTTGTCTTTGTCACTGATATTGGGACCACAGATTACTAGCAGGCACTCTCCCGACTCCAGCACAGCTGAAATTGTGGGCATCTTTGCCGCAGGTGAGTGGTATCACAGACAAACTCCCGAGCCTTCGAGGTCTGGGAAGATTGCACCCGCATGGTGGGCAGACGGGGTGGAGAGAGGGAATTTGATGCTGAGTGTGGTCTTGGGAATTTACCTTGGATTGGCTTTTGGCACAGAGAGGCCTCAGAAGTGGGGTCTCTGAGTGTGCCTGAACCTGGCAGAAAGTGGAAACTCCCTAACAACAGGAATCTTTCCTGAAATTGAGCTGCAGGCTTGTAAATAACAGTACTATGTCATCAGGAGCTCTGGTAGCATAGTGCCTAAGGCATTTGACTGCTCACCAGAAGGCTGGTGGTTCAAACCCACCAGAGTAGCAACACCAAGCTTTCCTTCTTCTACTCTCACCTTCTCTGCCAATAACTTCACTCATTCAATAGAAGAAACAATATTCAGCCAATTACCATAAAATCTCCTGGTTTGAACTCTAAACCCTCTTTATGGCAAACAGAAACAAATACCCACATTCCACACAGTGATTCTACCTTCCCAAAGAAAACAGCAGAGCGACCCAGCATACCTGAATCAATAATAAAATAAAATACACCAGCTTCACCTTTTCAAAACATTAAACCATAAAACCAAGACAAAACAAATCAACACGTAACCAGCAAAGACAACCTCAAAATGTCTAGGAAACAACAGGCAACCTCAAATCAAACAAAAAACCAGGACAAGACATTAGAAGCAAAACCACAAACAAAGGTCTCATTATACATGGAGGAAGGGGAGGCAATAGAATTATCTGAGAAGGAATTTAAAGATATGTTTATAGAGCTATACAAAAGCCTAAGAAAACCCCAAACAGAAACAAGGAGAACACAGACTGTTCCCTGGAGGAACTCAGGAAAATCATGGAGGAACAGAATGTTAAGATTAATGCACAATCAGAACTCATACAAAAACAGCAGTTAGAAATGCAGAAAATGTCTATTGAAATGCAAACCATGAACACCCAAATGACAGAACTACACAACACAGTAGAAGCTCAAAAGAGCAGACTAGAACTGGCTGAAGAACGCATATCCCAAATAGAAGACAAATCCCTGGACACTAGCCTGTATGAAGAAAAATTGAAACAAAGATTTAAGAGAAATAAAGAGAGCCTACGAATTTTATGCAATGATATGAGGCAAAACAATATAAGACTCATTGGAATTCTAGAACAAGAAGAGGCAAAAAAGACCACTGAGAAAATTGTGGAAGACCTGCTAGCAAAAAAA
>NW_006921702.1:9411826-9420146 GCF_000298275.1 Orycteropus afer afer | reverse complement strand
AGATCTAAATAGAGAAAACTATAAAACACTGCTACAAGAGACATCAAGGGTACTACATAAATGGAAGAACCTGCCTTGTTCATGGATAGGTAGACTAAACATCATGAAAATGTCAATACTACCTAAAACAATCTATACATTTAATGCAATCCCCATCCAGATTTCAACAAAATTTTTTAAGAACATGGAAAAACTAATTACTTATTTCATATGGAAAGGAAAGAGACCTAGAATAAGCAGAGCACTTCTCAAGAAGAAAAACAAAGTGGGAGGTCTAACACTCCCAGAACTTAAGAACTGCTATATAGCCACAGTAGTCAAAACAGCATGGTGTTGGTACAATGATAGACAGATAGAGCAATGGAACAGAATCAAAAACTCAGACATAGACCCATCCATCTATGGTGTTTCCTTAAAAAACTGGAAGTAGAAGTACCATTTGACCCAGCAATTCCATTACTAGGAATATATCCTAAAGAGGTGAGAGATAGTGCACAAACACATATGTACACCTATGTTCATTGCAGCACAATTTACCATAGCAAAGAGATGGAAACAACCTAAATATCCATCAACGGATAAGTGGATGACCAAATTATGGTATATCCACACAGTGGAATACTATGCCATATTAAAGAACAATGAGGGATACACAAATCATCTCGCAACGTGGATGAACCTTGAGGACATTATGCTGAGTGAAATAAGTCAATTGCAGAAGGACAAGTACTGTACAAGCCCATTACTATAAAAAGACAGAGAAGGGTTTGTTTGGGAAAAGGAACTCACCTAGTAGGTTACCGGGATGGGGAGGGAAAGGAAGGGATTAATTTAGGGCTAGTTGGGGCTTACACGCTGACATGGGTAGGGGGAGGAATATACGGGAAAGCTATATGACCACCATGATAACATTGGGAAATGAGAGGACACCGAACTATGCTCATAAGAGATAGATGACAGATGTTAAAACCAACCAATGTGTCCACAATACCACGTTGTCATTAACACCAAACATTAGGCTATACAGATAAACACATAAACACATGAGATGATCAGACAGGAATCAGTGAATAGAGGTATACGCTAGACCAAGGATAGACTCAGCTGAGCCTAATCTTGTACAGACACCAGTGATACAAAATACCTGCAGTCCTTACAGAAACAATAGAAGACAGACACAGAGTAATCTCTCACAGACATCCCGACACTATGGGAGAGAGATCCAATAGAGCTACTACCTCAGGACCATACTACTGGTGGGGTACACCAGACTCAATTGGCACAACAAAATGCATAAAAGTGTTCCACATCCTATATTGGTGAATAGTGACTGGAGTCGTAAAAGCTTTCAAGCAGCCATCTAGGATGCAGCTAATGGTCTCCCAGCATCAGAAGTGAAGAAGAATGCACAAAAAAGGGGGTGGGGCATAACCCTAAGATATGAGGCCCTAGAGACTAGAGGAACCAGATGGTGCCTGGCTACCAATGTCAACCACTCAGGAAAGGATCAAACCTGGAGATCCTGGATAGAGTGAGAGGGAAAACGTGGAAGAAAATCCAAAAACTCAATAATGACCAGGGGCAGGATCTCAGCCCAAGGGTTAGCAAGATGTACACACAGACCACTCAACCCAGGATGCTGCCCACACACTCAATAGTAATGCATCCCCTAAAGCAATAAACCATGGGACACCAAAGGACCAATATTCAAACTGAGGAAATGCAGGACAACCAGGAGTACATGATTATGAGGGGCACAGAGGGAGTGTTGCAGGGTAGGGAGGGGAGGAGGCCTCGTTGGGGTTGGACATGGTGAATGAGGAATGAAACTAAATCTATACATGACTTTGAATGTAAAACAAGCTCTTAAAATAAAAAAAAAAAAAAAGAAAAAATATTATTGTATCAGTAATTAAAAAAAAGAAGAAGAAGAACTTACATATGAGGAAAAAATATTTGGCAGCAATATAACCTACAAGGGACATATCTCAAAAATTTATAGAAAATTTAAACACTTCAACATCAAAAAAGACAAATAATACATTTGAAAACGGACATAAGATATGAACAGACACAAGATGTTCAGGGGTCAACAAACATGCTTTTGATCATTACCATTAGAGAGATGCCAATCAAAATAATAATGAGATATCATCTCACCCCAGCAATAGTAGCAAAGTTCAACAAGACAGAAAACAACAAATGCTGGCAAGGGTGTGGAGAGAGAGGAACTCTCATACATTGCCTGTAGGATTGCAAAATGGTACAACCACTGTGGAAAAAGGTATGATTCATTATATAGTTGGCAATATAAATACCATTTGATCCAGCAATCCCACTACTAGGTATATATTCTAAAGAATTTAGAGCTGACACACAAAAAGAGATATGCACACCCATGTTTATTGCATCACTATGCACAATAGCAAAGAGACCGAAATAACCTAAGTGCCCATCAATGCAGGAAAGGATAATCAAACTATGGTACATATACACAATGAAATACCATGCAATATTAAAAAATAATGAAGGATCTATGAAGCTCCTCATAACATGTATGAACTTGGAAGACATTATGCTGAGTGAAATGAATCAATCTAGAAGGACAAATACTGTATGAATCCACTATAATAAAAATTCATGGAAAGGTTTATATAGGGAAGGATATTTTCTTTTTTGGTTACCAGGGACAGGAAGGGAAGAAAAGGACAATTGTCAGCTAAAAGACAGTATTTCTTTGGGTGAAAGGAAAGTCAGTACACAAAAAGCTACTGACCAGCACATTGTCACTAAGTATAAGTTAGACACAGAGAGGTGCACAAGAGGTAAATGCTATTGTATACACAATATTACATTGTCAGTAATAACAAACATTAACCTATGGATGGATATATAGGAAGACAAGCAAGATAATCAAGTATACGTAGGTGAATGAGAATGTACCCATGACCATATATAGGTTTGTCAGGTGATATAACCATATACCTATTTGTATGTGCTGGAAAAATATCCATGTATATAAAATACCCATGTACATAGAGCTAATGGAAGCTCTGGTGGCGTAGTGCCTACAGTTCTTGACTGCTAACCAGAAGGCTGGGGGTTCAAACCCACCAGCCACTACTCAGAAGGAAGGTTGGGCAATCTACTTCCATAGCGATACCACCTCAGAAATCCAAGGAGGGGTCGTTATGAGTCGAATCTGACTCAACGGCAGTGATTTTGGTTTTGGTTTACATAGAGGTAACAGAGGCGAAGTTATAACAACTTCTTGGCTATAACCAAACAACTTGAGAGAATGAGTCAGTGGGCCTGTGGGCTCAGGGCCATAATCATTAGGGAAATCAAGCTCAACTGATATAACATAGTACACACAAACATTGTTCTACATCCTACTTTTGTAAGTAGTGACTGGGGTCTTCAAAGCTTCCAAGTGGTCATCTAAGATGTGTCTATTTACAGGTCTCTTCTCATCCAGAGCACAGAAGAGGGATGAAAATCAAAGATACATGGAAAAAATTAATCCAATGGGCTAATGGACCATGAGAATCTCAGCCTATGCAACACTAAGACCAGATCTTGATGGTGCCCAGCTACTATTGCCAACCACTCAGAAAGAGATCGAAATTGGAGATCCTGAATAGAGTGTGAGAAAAACATGGAACAAAAGAGAAAATCATAAAAAGGAGGTGATGGCACCTAGGCATCCTTTTGGCTTGGAATTGAACTGACTCCCATGGCTTAACCTTCAGTCATACAATAAACAAGAGTATGACATGAAAAATTACAGGGAGGTGCACTACTTAGAACAATCAACCATGGGAGATCACAAAGGAAGCATAATACAAGGAAAGTATATGGGCATTAGAACAATTAGGGCAGCAGTGGCCCAGGGATAAAGTTCAGAAGGCAAGAAGGGATAGTAAAGAAGGACAAAGGGTAATTGTAAACACAGTGAGGAAGAGTGAAGAGCGTTGTTACATTGTGGGGATTGCAGTGAATATCACAAGACCAAATGTGTATGAATTGTTAAATGGAAAAGCAACTTGCTCTGTAAACTTTCACTCAAATTACAATTAAAAAGAAAAGTGTCTGTTTATTGGGTCCATATAGAATATATTATAATAAACACATTTGAACTAAAAGTAAAAATAAAAGTATACAAAGAGCTACACTGTCCAATATAATAGCCACTAGCTGCATGAGGTTATTGAACAAATAAATGAAATTAGTCTAAATTAATATTTGGTGGAAGTATAAAACACATATGAAATTTCAAGACCTAGAACAACAAAAAATAATTTACTTAATAATATTATATTTACTACATGTTGAAAAGATATTCTGGACATGGATTAAATAAAATATATCACTAAATTAATTCCAACTGTTTCTTTTTATTATTTGAATGTGGCTACTATAAAATTGAAACTACATTTAAGCTAACTTTGCATTCTTATTGGATAATGCTGGCTTAAAGACCGAAGGCTTTGGAAAACTACCAAGGATCAAACACAAAAATGTCAGATACAGCAAGAAAAAAGGAGTTCTGGAGGCATAGAAGGTAAGGCATTTGGCTGTTAATCAGAAGGTCAGTGGTCCAAGCCCACAGGTGTTCTGTGGGAAGAAGATGAAGCAATCTACTTCCATAATCATATTAATGATAATATAAGAAATGGATAAATATTAAACTCCATAGACCCAGTGCTTACTGGGAGCTGAGACTACACACCCATACTTCCACTCCAATCCACTCAAGCACACTTCCATAATAATTTCTTTCTTCTTCTATATTTTGGTAGCATAGTGCTTTTGGCACTTGACTGTTAATCAGAAGGCTGGCGGTTCAAACCCCCAGCCACTCCTAGGAAGGAAGATGGGGCAATCTACTTCCGTAGTGATATTGCCTCAGAAACCCAGGGATCGGTCACTATGAGTCAGGTCTGACTCGACAGCACATAACAACAACAATAACATCTTCTATATTTTGTCTTCTGCTACAATTGCTTACTGGAACCTTCATAAATGAGTTAAAGTCCTTGCCAATGAATTGCACCTCATGCCTGACAAGCTCCTTCCCTCCCCGCCTACTCCTCACTTAAGCCCACTGAAGGGCTGCCAGTATTTCCCAACACTTAATGTTGCTTCATCTACTGGTGTTATTTGTACAGGCCCCCTGAACATTGTTAAACTAATGAAACGATATCCATACTTCAAGAATTAGAATAAGGTCAGTGAAGTGACATTTTATTTGGTAGTCTAAATTCTAAAATCAGTGCATATGGAAAATGGCATACAGCAAACACTGTTTTCTTTCCTGAAGATTCCTTAGGAAGATGCTATGTTAGATACCAATATGCTTTCCTTCACTTCCAGCATAGCTAGTTTTTCCTACAAAATTGGAATACATTATTGTAGTTTCTTCAGATGACTACATAAAGGTTTTATTGTGGCCATTTTGTATGAAAAATACATTAAATGTTGTTGTTGTTATGTGCCATCAAGTCGGACCCGACTCATAGTGACCCCTCCTTGTGTTTCCCAGGCAGTATCACTACAGAAGTAGATTGCCCCATTTTCCTTCCAAGGAGTGACTGGTGGCTTTGAACCATCAGCCTTCTGGTTAGCAGTCAAGTGCCTTAGGCACTATGTTACCTGAGCTCCCACATTAAACATTAGATTTCTTTAAAAAAAAATGAGAATCATAGATTATGAAAAGCTTATGGAAACTGAGACTAACTGAGCCAGCAACAGTTTCACATTTTCACCTCTTAATATATCCATAGACCAGGCAGTGTTCCGTCTGTTGTACATAGAGCTGCTATGAGTTGGAACCTACTGATGGCACCTAACCACAGCAACCCACCACTCGTCTGTCAGTTTGTCATACGGTGATAGCTTGTGCATTTCTATGAAACTGGATACTATACCACTGGTATTTCAAATAACTGCAGGGTAACCCATGGTGTACAGGTTTCAGTGGACCTTCCAGATTAAGACAGCTTGAGAAGAATATCGGGGCCATCCACTTCTGAAAAAAAAAAAAAAAATGGCCAGTGAAAACCTTATGAATAGCAGTGAAACACTGTCTAACATATTACTGGAAATCTTTATGAATAGCACTGAAACATTGTCTGATACAGTCCCAGAACATGAGCCCCTCAGGTTAGAAGGCACTCAGAATACAACTGGACAAGAACTATCTCCTTAAAGTGGAGTCCACCTTAATGATGTGGTTGCAGTAAAGCTTTTGGAACCTCCATTTGCTGATGGGGCTCGACTCAAAATGGAAAGGAACAGCTGCAAACATACATTAATAATTGGAAAGTGGAATGTACAAAGTATGAATCTAGGAAAACTAAAAGTTGCCAGAAATGAAATGGAATACAAAAAGATCAATATCCTATGCATTAATGAACTGAAATAGACTGGTTTGGGCCATTTTTAACCAGAAAATCATATGGTCTATTATGCCATGAATTCCAAATTAAAGAGGAATGAGATCATATTCATTGTCAAAAGGAATGTTTTAAGATCTATCCCGACGTATAATGCTGTCAGTGATAGGACAATATTCATACATCTACAAGGAAGACCAGTTAATACCGCTATTATTCAAATTTATGCACCAACTACTAAAGCCAAAGATGAAAAAATTGATTTTTTTTTTTAAACCAATGTCTCAGTCTGAAATGTTACATTTGATTGGTTACCAAATACTGCAGTTTCTCTTCCAGAGCTGCAAACATTTGGATTCATCTAGTCCTATCATTTTCTTCAGTAATCCATTACTACCTTATCCTAATACAAGAATCATTAACTCTTCACATACAATCTGGAGTTGGGAAAGTTAATATTATTGCCAAATTTAATGAATAAGTTATTGTTTTCAGAAGTTTTAGTCATTTTTCTCCCCCAATTTAAACTATTATAAAAATTATTAATGAGATCCTACATATTTTGATGGGGGTTGGGGACCCATGGTAGTTCATCAGTACAATTCTTAGTTTCTGTGCAGAAGACCTGATTTTGATTTCTAACCAATTCATCTCATGTGCAGCCACCAATCTGTCAGTGGAAGTTTACTTGATGCCGAACAGGATTCAGTAGAGCTTCCAGACTAAGACAAACTGAGAAGAAAGGCCTGGAATCTACTTGTGAAAATCAGCAGAAAATAAACACAACTACAGATCATAATGAACGAATCTGTAGCTGGTCATGGACATGGTGAAGGACCAAGTAGCTTTTAAATTCATTGTGCTTGAGGTCAATATGAGCTGCAGGCCAACTCTATGGCAGCTAACAAGAAGAAGGTTTAGTCCTATTCCTGTATTTCTTTGATAATGTGCCTTGTCATTCATTCAGTACTTAAAGGATTAGAATGTGACTTGTATGTGACAATTTCTCAGACCCTGGTCAGGGGTCTAGAGGGCTGTTATATTTTAGTAAGTAATCAGCATAAATAATATTTTATCATTGTGGAAATCCTCATGTGAGTAATGAAACTAAATCCATAAATAAAAGAGAACCTGGAAGTGAGCATACAAGGAGTGAAAATAGCAAGTATTACTAGTGGACATGCTGTTTTGACATATTGTGCAAATGTGATATAAGAATATAGATTAAGTGATTTTAAATTGCAGCCAATAAATGAGTAAGATTTTAGATTATATTAAAAAGAAAGACAAAATCTTGATGAACAGAGTTGTGGCCATCCCTCGCCTCCATCCATCTTCTTGATGATCAGATATTCCATCCTGTCTATGCCTTAACAGAGCCTGAATGCTATGTCCCACCCCCTACCATTTTGTTTTTGTTTGTTTGTTTTAAATAATTCTTTTTATCTGTCTTTCTCCCTCTTTATTTATTTGTTTATTTTATCTTTCCCTCTTTCCCTTCCCTAGTTCCTTTATGTTGTTGTTGTTTTTTCTCCTTCCCTTTCCTGGTTCCCATCATTTTTCTTTCTTTTGGTTCTTCCCATTCCTTTTTTTTCCCATTCACAGTTTTCCTGTTTTTCATTTACTATTCTCTTAGTATTGCTCTTTTCTCTCATTTACCCTCCCCAGATTTTTTTTAAACTTTTCTTCTCTTTTGGGAGCTCTGGTGGCATAGTGCCTAACGCATTTGACTATTAACCAGAAGGTTGGCAATTCAAACTCACTTCCTTCCTCAGAAGAAAGATTAAGCAATCTACTTCTGTAGAGATAATTGCCTCGGAAACCCAAGGAGGTATCTCTCTGAGTGAGAGATGACTCGATGGCACATAACAACAACAACAAATTTCATTCATTGCCTTTCCTGTTTTGTGATGTTTTTCCTG
>NW_006921702.1:9410624-9411726 GCF_000298275.1 Orycteropus afer afer | reverse complement strand
AGGAGACTTTGTGAAAACCAGACCAACCCTACAAGAAATGCTTAAGGAAGTCCTACCAATAGAGAACCCTCAACCGAGATCAGCAAAACTAGGATATGTGACATCAACTTTAAAACCAAATCAGAAATAGATACTCATAATAAGACCATAAAACATTCTACCTTAATAACCAAGGAACTCAAGCAGCACAGAACAGCAACTAACCTAGCAGAGGGAATAATACTTCTAGGTACATACCCTGAAATGGAGAGGAAAACACGACAATGTCTTTGCAGCACACACTGTTCTAAAAATGTAGAGACAAAAATGTACTTTGAGGTAACCACAGAGAAGAGTAACAATACTTCTGAGCAAATCCACAAGGAAGGAAAACATATAGGCTTAATAAACACAAAACCAGCTATAAAGAAGAAAAGGGAGAAAGCAATAGCCAACAAACAGACCTCAGCACAGAAATATACATGGACCAAGGACTCATCAAAGACACGACAAAAAACCACAATAGAATGACACCAATCAACTCATACCTATCACTAATTACACTCAATGTGAATGGACTAAATGCACTATCAAGAGAAAGAGAGTGGCAAACTGGATAAGAAAAGAAGACTCATCGATATGCTGCCTACAAGAGATACACCTTAGACACAAAGATAAAAACAAATTAAGAGTTAAAGGATGGAAAAGAATATACCAAGTCAATGGAAACTAAAAAATGGCAGAAGTAGCAATTATGATTTCTGATAAAATAGACATTAAGGTGAAAAACATCTTAAGAGGCAAGGATGGGCATTATATGATGCTGAAAGGGTCAATCGACAAAGAAGAGGTTACAATAATAAATATTTATGCACCCAATGAAAATGCTCCAAAATACATTAAGCAAATAATAAGTGAATTAAAAGGAATGATAGACAACTCTACATTGATAGTGGGAGACTTTAACACACAGTGTATAACACACAGCAAAGATACAGAAGAACTTAACAACACAATCAACCAACTGGAACTCTTAGACATGTATAGAGCACTTCACCCAATAAAAACACAATTCACATTCTTTTCCAGTGCACATGGATCCTTCTCCAGAATAGACCATATG
>NW_006921702.1:9381484-9383206 GCF_000298275.1 Orycteropus afer afer | reverse complement strand
ACATAAATACAAGAACATCACAATGTCTCAGAGACAACTGACTATGCTTTCCAAACAAAAAAGCAAGAATGATTAGTAGAAACAAAGGACCAGGATACAAATCCAGAAAATGTTTCTGATGAAAAAGTGCCATGAGAACATCCAGATAAGGGATTCAAAGGAATTATAATTGGGTACCTTCATTGAATTGAGAGAGATCAAGGAAAACACTGACAAAATTAAGGAAAACAGAGAAGAAAGAGCTCCAGAAAAATTTAGGAAAACAATACAAGAAAAAAAATGGCAAAATAAACAACAACAACAAAAAAAAAATTGAAAAGATACAAAAAGAACAAATAGAAATCCAGAAGATTGATACTAATATTTCAGAAATAAATAATGCATTAAATGGGCAAAGGAGAAGAATTGAATCAATGGAAGACAGAATTAGTAAGATTGAAGACAAATACCTCAATACTACTTTGTTAAGGGATCATTCAGAAAAAAGATAAAAAAAAAAAAAATGAAGACTAAGATTCATGTGGGATACCATCAAGAAGAATCAGCTACAAGTAATTGGAATTCCAGAACAAGAAGAGAAAAATAAACCCATGGAGAAAATTGTTGAAGATTAGTTGGAAGAAAATTTCCCCAATATGATGAAAGATAAGAATAAATCCATTCAAGAAGTTCAACAAACCCCAAACAGGATAGACCTCAAAAGAAAATCACCAAGACATATCATAATCAAACTCACCAAAACAAAAGACAATGAGAGAATCCTGAAAGCAGCATTTCAACAATGAAAAGTTACCTACAAAGGGAAACCAGTAACAATAAATTCAGATTTCGCAGCTGAAAGTGTGCAGGCCAGATAAACAGAAATTAAAGGAATTTGCTAAAACCAGACTACCCTTACAAGAGATACTAAAAGGAGTCCTTCGGGCAGAGAACCAACAATAGGAGACAATAACCAATAATTAATACACATGACAACATAGCCCAGAAAGTAACACATTTATAGAAGTATCCAACGTAAAATCACCTTACAAGACTGTAACAGGGAACCAGAGATGTCATATGGTAAATAAGAACCCAAAAAGAGAGAACTTGGAAGGTATAAACCTTCGAAATTTTGAGGAAGTCAAGACAATTTTCAAGATAGACCAGACTGTTCCAAAAGTGGGAAGAAAACTATAAATCATGTGTAACCACAAAGAAAAATAATAAACCTTCACATAAAAATAAAAAAGAGGAGAGGCAAAAATATTTAGCAAATACTAAACAATAGCAGCAGAGGAAATTATAACAAAATTCATAAACAAATAATCTCAGCACAGAAAATTATATGGAGCAAAGAATTCAGCAAAACCATGAAACACACACACACACACACACATAACAAAATGATATCTATAAATTCATACTTTTTTATAATTACTTTGAATATAAATGGATTAAATGAACCACTGAAAAGATGGTGAGTTGCCAACTGAATAAGAAAACATGACTCATCAATATGCAGTGTACAAAATACTTACCTTAGACACAAAGACAAAAACAGACTAAAAATCAACTTTTGGAAAAAGATATATCAAGCAAATAATAATCAAAACAAAGCAGAAGTGGCAGTATTAACTTTTGATAAAACAAAGTTTAGGACAATAATGGATTTAAGAGATAAGGAAGGATATTATATAATGATTAAAGGATCAATTGAACAAGAAGACATAATCATAATAA
>NW_006921702.1:9380485-9381229 GCF_000298275.1 Orycteropus afer afer | reverse complement strand
AGAACATACCATGCTACTGAACACTGTGAAAATGTCAACACTACCCAAAGCAATCTATATATTCAATGCAATCCAATCCAGATCCCATCAACATTCTTCAAAGACTTGGAAAAACCAATCATTAATTTTATATGGAAAAGAAAGAGACCTTGGAAAAGCACAGCACTATTGAAGAAGAACAAAGTGGGAGGTCTCACTCTCCCAGATCTCAAAACTCACTATACAGCTACTGTAATCAAACCAGCCTGGTCTTTGTACAATTACAGACACATAGACCAGTGGAAAAGGATTGAGAACCCAGAGCACTTATGGTCAGTTGATCTTTGACAAACGGTCAAAAGCCATTAAATGGGGAAGAGATGGTGATTTTAACAATTGGTGTTGGCAAAACTCTGTATCAATTTCCAGGAAAATGAAACAAGACCCATACCTCACACCATACATAAAAACTAACTACAAATTGATCAAAGACTTAAATGTGAAACCTAAATCTATATGGTTCATCAAAGAAAATAAAAGGGGAAACTTAAGGGTCCTAGTTCGTGGAATAAATAGACTATCAAGTATGACCCAAAATGCACAAACAGCAGAAGGTAAACTAGGTGATTGGGACCTTCTAAAAATAAAATCTTATGTGCATCAAAAATCTTCTCCAAAAGATGGACATTTTCTTTGTTGGTTACCAGGGGTGGGAGGGGAGAGGAGGGAATGCTGTTAGAAAGATAGAGATAAATATTGATTTGG
>NW_006921702.1:9374640-9379095 GCF_000298275.1 Orycteropus afer afer | reverse complement strand
TCTCACAAAAGACATAGCTCTATAATTTATTGAAAACTCCAATACCTCAACATTAATAAGACAAAAAATCCAGTTAAAAAGTGGTCAGTAGACATGAACAGGCACTTCACCAAAAAGGATATTCAGGCAGCCAATAAACACATGAAGAAATGTTTGCTATCAGTAGCCACTAGAGAGATGCAAATCAAAAGATTAGTAAGATACAATCTCACTGTAACACTAACAGCAAAATTCAGCAAGACAGAACATAACAAATGCTGGCATAGATGTGGAGAAATTGGGACTCTCATACACTGCTCACGGGACTGTAAAATGATACAACCACTGTGGAAATATGTATGGAAATTCCTTAAAAAGTTGGAAATGGAAATATCATTTGATCCAGCAATCCCATTAGTAGGTATATATCCCAAAGAATTGAAAGTCAGGACAGGAATAGATATATGCACACCCATGGTCATTGTGGCACTAGTCATAATAGCAAAGAGATGGAAATAGCCTATGTGCCCATCAGCTGAGGAATGGATAAAGAAACTGTGGTATATGCACACAATGAAATACTGTGTGCAACCATAAAGAATAATGTATAATCTGCAAAATATCACATAATGAAGATGAACTTGGAAGACGTTATGCTGAGTGAAATAAGTCCGTCACAGAAGGACAAATATTGCATGTGTCCACTATTGTAAAAAGTCAAGGAAAGGTTTATGCATGGAAGAAAATTTTGTTACCAGGGATGGTAGTGGAAGTGGGAGATGGGTGGGCAGTGATTCTTAAATAGGTTGGGATGTATATATACCAAACATTATTACATTATTACATTACCAGGGGTAGGAGAGAGAGGGAAAGGGGAAGATTTTGTTCACAGGGCATTGACATTATGCTAATGGTAGAGAAACGTTTTGGAAAAGGATAGCTATGATGGTTGTACAACATGAAAAAATGTCAATGTTTCTGACCTGTAAATGTGGAACTTGTTATGTTGACAAATGTCGTTTTATGGATGTTTTCATCACAATAAAGTTAAAAAAGGGAAAGAGAGAGAGAGAGACTCTGAAAGTTGTCCTTCAGCAGAGAATAGCTAAAGCAAATAGAGGAAATTATGAAGTAAAGGAGCTGAACAGACAATTTCAAAGGACAATTTGAGCAGACAAAGTAAAATATTATAATGAAATGTGCAAAGACCTGGAGTTAGAAAATAAAAAAGGAAAAACATGCTTGGCATTTCTCAAGCTTAAAGAACTGAAGAAAAAATTCAAGACTTGAGTTGCAATATTGAAGGACTCTACAAGCAAAATATCACACAATACAGGAGTCATGAAAAGACAGTGGAAGGAATAAACAGAGTTACTGTACCAAAAATAATTGGTTGATGTTCAACTATTTCAGGAGGTAGCATACTATCAAGGACCAATGGTATTGATAGAAGAAGGGTACACTTCACTGAAAATTTTGGCAAAAAACAAAACTCCAGGAATTGACAGAATGCTCATTAGGTTTTTTCAAAAAATAGTTTAAGCTTTGGAGGCACACACGTGTTTATGCCAACAAAAGGTGACCAACAGAATGCAGAAATTATTGAATTGTATCATTACTATTGCATGAAAGTAAAATTTTGCTAAAGAAAATTCAAAAACAGTTGCAGAAGTGTATTGATAGGGAACAGCTACAAATTCAAGCTGGATGTAGAAGAGGAAGTGGAATAAGGGATATCATCACTGATGTCAGATGAATCTTGGCTGAAAACAAAGAATACTACAAAGATGTTTACTTGTCTTTTATTGACTAGAAAAATATTTGACTATGTGGATAATTATGGATAATGTTGAGAAGAATGGGAATTCCAGAACACTTCATTGTGTGAGGAAATTGTACATAGACTAAGAGGCACTCATTCAAACAGAACAAGGGGATACTGCATAATGTCACTTTGAAAACTAAGGTTTGCCTGTCCCAATTCAGGGTATTTTGAATAGCCTCACAGGTGTGTGAAAACTGGACAATGAATAAGGAAAATCACAGTGGAATAAATGCATTTGAATTGTGGTTTTGATGAAAATACTGAATATATCATGGACTGCTAGAAGAATGAACCATTCTGTAAGTATTACCAAAATGCTACTCAGAAGCAAGAATAGACAGAGTTCATCTCACATACTTTGGTCATGTTGTCAGAAGGGACCGATTCCTGAAGAAGGATATCATGATTAGTAAAATAGACGGTCAGCAAAAAGTGGAACATCCTCAAAGACATGGACTGACACAATAGCGATGGGCTCAAGCGTAATACTGATTGTGAGGATTGCACTAGACTGGTAATGTTTCATTCTTTTGTACATGTGGTTGCTATGAGTCCAAACTGACTCAAGAACACCTGTAACAACTACATTTCTTCTGTTCACTTTAACTATTCTACACTCAAGAGCATGTTTCACTTACTGATGATAGAAGAATACAGCCTTCAGTATGGATTACACCTGAAAACAAAGGAAAAAAAAAAGTTACAACTGGACCAATAAAGGACACTATAATAAATAGCAAAAAAATAAAAAGAAGAAGAAGAAGCTGTCATTTGTTTTATTTTGTTTCCCTTTTCTGATCAACCATCGATGGTCACAGAAGCAGCAGTTAAGAAATAAACCAATGAAATAAACAACATATCTGTCACTATGAGTCGGGGCCGACTCGACGGCACATAACAACAACAACAACAACAACAACAATCTGTTGCAAAAGACCTCTTTTAAGTGTTCAAAATTAAAGATGCCATTTTGATTACTAAGGTGCTTCTGACCCAAGCCATGGAATTTTCAATCACCTTATATGCATATGGAAGATGCTCTGATGGTGTAGTGCCTAAGGCACTTGAGTGCTAACCTGAAGGCTGGCAGCTGCAATCCACCAGGCACTCACTCCTTGGAAGGAAGAAATTGCAATCTATTTCTGCAGTGATACAGCCTTGGAAACCCAAGGAGGGGTCGGTATGAGTAGATCCAACTCAATGGCAGTGAGGTTTTTTGGTTGTGTTTTGTTTTTTTAATGCATGGAAAGTGGGACAATGAAAAAGGAAGACAGAAACAGACATGTCATATTTGAATTATGATGTTGGTGAAGAATATTGAATATACTATAGACTCCCAGAACAATGAACAAATCTGTCCTGAGGAAAAAGTACAGCCAGAATTCTTCTTAGAAGTAAGGAGGGTGAGATTTCATCTGGCTTACTTTGGGCATGTCATTAGGAGAGACCAATTCCTGGAGAAAGATATCATTTTTGATATAGTAGTGGGTCAGCAGGAAAGATAGAGATCATCAATAAGATGGATTGACACAGTGGCTAGAGCAATGGGCTCAAACAGCAAAGATTATGTGGATGGTGAAGGACTGGGTAGCATTTTGTTCTTCCATGCATAGCTATACTCAGAACTGACTGGAAATTGCCTAATAACAACAATAGTTAGTAATGTCAAACATCTCTTCATGTGCGTGTTAGCCATATGTGTATTCTCTTTGGCAAATCTATTTGGGTCCTTTGTTCATTTTTGATTGAGTTGTTTGTCTTTTTCTTGTTAGGATGTGGGAGTTACTCTAGATGTTAAAGTCTTGTCTTATACATGGTTTTTAAAATGTTTACTGAGTCTGTAAGATTTTTTTCAGCTTAAATTTATTCCTAGTAATTTATTCTTTTACATGCTACTGCAATGGGAATAGTTTCTAATTTCCTTTACAGCCTATTCGTTGCAAATGTATAAAACTTGACTGATTTCTGTATGTTAACCTTGTATTCTGCCACTTTGCTAAATTCATTTATTAGTTCTATATCCTTTCCCATAGATTCTTTCAGGTCTTTTACATATATATATAAACTCACTGCAATTGAGTCAGATCCAGCTTATAGCGACCCCTCCTTGGGTTTCCGAGACAGTGTCACTACAAAAGTAGATCGCCCAATCTTCCTTCCCAGAAGTGGCTGGTGGGTTTGAACTGCCAGCCTTCTGGTTAGCAGTCAAATGCCTTAGGCACTACGCTACCGGAGATCCTTTTACATAGGTGTGTGTGTGTGTGTGTGTGTGTGTGTGTATACCTATATATTCAGACACATGTATATAATAAACTCTTGCCATTTGTTATAGTTTTCCTTATTGTTTTTTTCTGATTTTAATACCTTTTGTATCTTTTGTATATATATTTTTTTAACCTAATTGTTCAGGCTGGAACTTGCAAAACATATGTGAAACCACAGATATAGTGTACATACATGTCTAATTCCTGATCTGACATACTTGTCTTATTTTTGATATGACTTAGTTATCTTATTCCTAAAATTAAGGGAAAATCTTGCAATCTTTCTCCATTGAGTATGATGTTAGCTGTGTTTTTTTCATAAATGTACTTCATAATGCTGAGGAATCTCCCTTCTATTCCTATGCTTTCAATGCTTTTTTTTTTTTT
>NW_006921702.1:9365808-9371304 GCF_000298275.1 Orycteropus afer afer | reverse complement strand
AATCAGCTCCTGGCCTGGTTTTGGCTGACAATTTTGAGCTTTTCCATCACCTCTTGCCACAGATGTTGTCAATATGATTCCTGTGTGTTCTATCTGGTGAAGTCCACATGTAGAGCCACCATTTGTGTCGTTGAAAAAGGTGTTTGCAATGAACAAGTCATTGGTCTTGCAAAATTCTACCATGAGAGTTCCAGCATTATTTCTGTTACCAAGGCCAAATTTTCCAACTACTGGTTATTCTTCTTTGTTTCCAACTTTTGCATTCAGTCAACTAATTAATCAATTAGTTAATTAAAAAAATCACAATGAGAAATTTAAAAAACATTAAATGTCTAAAATGAAAAAAAAAATCTCATGACAATTACAGGATACAAAAAGACAAAGCTGTATGCAGAGTAAATGTATCATTTTATATAAATATATTCCAAAGCAGAGCAATGTAAGCTATTGATATTAACATTTCTTTGCAAAAATTTAGAAAGATGACATGAAAATAGATTCCAAATGATGGGGAGAACCAAAACTATAAAGAAAAGTAAAAATAAATAAATAAAAGACCATAAAAAGGAAATAAAGATAAAATTACTAGGACCTACAAAGCCAGAAATGGTTTCTTGGAAAACAAAGTAAAATAGAGAAACTCCTAATGTGATTAATGAAAAAAAAAAAAAAGGGATAGAGAGAGAGAAAGAGAGAGAGCAAGAGAATATATGAGAAAACTAACAAAAACCAAGAATAAAAGGACATCCATCACTACTGCTCTCACAGATAATAATATGATAGTTTGTTGTTGTTGTTGTTGTTATGTGCCATTGAGCTAGATCCATCTCATAGCAACCCCTCCTTGTGTTTCCAAGGCAAGATCACCACGGAAGTAGATTTCCCAATCTTCCTTCCAAGAAGTGACTGGTGGATTTGAACCACCAGCCTTCTGGTTAGCAATCTAATGCCTTAGGGACTATGCTACCAGAGTAGAAGGATATATATGTGGTGGAAAAGAATGACTTAGAATTGACTCCAACTCATGGTTACTTCATGTGTATCAGTTGAATTGAAGTCCACAGGAATTTTTTGTTTGTTTAAATAATTTTATATTGTGATTTGGATAAAAATTTGTAGAGCAAATTGGTGTTCCATTCAACAATCCATGAACATTTTATTTCTGACATTGATTGCAATCCTTACAATGTAACAACACTCTTCTCACTTTCTTCCTGAGTTATCCATTTCAATTCTTTCTCCTTTCCTGTCTTCTGAGTTTTATCCATGGGAAAATTCTCCTCTTTTGAGCTTATATCTTTGTTTGCCCTGAAGAGTATATATCTCCCAGATATTACTTTTCAGCTTATAAGCCTGTCTGTCTATTCTTTGACTCAATGTTGAGTCACAGGGGTGAGTTTGGTTCGAGGCAAGAAGGATGTTGAAGGGCCATAGTCTTCAGGGTTTTGTAGGGTTTTAATAGATGATTTTTCAGAAGCAGATTGCCAGGCCTTTCTTCTAAAACGTCTCTGAGTAATTTAAACTTTCAATATTTCAGTTAGCAGCCATATACATTAATTGTTTGCACCCTCTATGTGCAGGAATCAACTTATGTGAAATGGAAAAAAATTCTGAAATAAAAATTCCTTTTCAATGTAATATAAGAAATAATTGAAAATTCATATATATGTATATAATAACTCATTACCATTCAATCTATTCCAACTCATAGTGACCCCCACTGGGTTTTTGAGGCTGGAAATCTTTACAAGGAGCTCAGGTAGTGTAGTGCCTAAGGCACTTGATTGCTAACCAGAAGGTTAGTGGATTAAACCCACAAGCCACTCCCTGGAAGAAAGATAGGGTAATCTATTTCCATGAAGATTTATCACCTTGGAAACTTAATAGGGATGGTAATGAATCAGAATCACCACAATGCAACTTAGTTTGTGTGTGTGTGTGTGTGTGTGTGTCTGTGTGTCTGTGTGTATATAAAGAAAGAGAAATAATGCTGGTATAACTGAATATAAAGACATATATGATAGCTAGCTAGATAAATAGATAGATAGATAGACAGACTTAAAAAAAAAAAAAAAGATAATGGATCTCTAGTCTTACTTCATCCATATCAATCAAGTCCAGGGAAGTTGCCTATCTGAAAGTAAAAACAAAACAGTAAAGCATCTAGAATATAGTATGAGAATATATTCATAACATGGAATAAGTAAAGGATATTTCAAAAAAGAAACAGGTACACTAACCACAAGGAAAAATACATCATGGAAAAATTCAACTAGGTTAAAATTTTTTAAATTCTGTTAATTAAAAGGAAGTGAAAAAGAATGCCACAGATTGGTTTAAAAAAAAAAAAGTGGCTCACAAAAGAACAAGAGATTAATAAGGAATTTCAATGAATCAATAAGAAAAGACAAAATACTCAAGGAAAAAAAGGGGGGGCATAAAACTTGAGCAGAAAATTCACAGGCACAAATATATCCCAAGACTCAATAACTTCTTTACAAGGTGTTCAATCTCAACATTATAAGGAAAATTCTAAATCAAATCAGATTGTGATTCCACTACACACCATCTTCAAAGCCAAAAGTATACAAAATAACAATCCCATATATAGTAAATGAAATAGATGAATAGCAATTAACATACACTGCTAGTGGAATTATCATAAACTGCAAGGCAGTACCCAGAGAGAGGGAACTGTGTGAAATTCAAGCCAGTTTCACAAAAGGACATGGTACAAGGGATATCATTGCTGAAGTCAAATGGATCTTGTCTGAAAGCAGACAATACCAGAAAGAAAGAGAACACCTGTGTTTTATTGAGTATGCAAAGTCATTCAACTGTGTAGACCTCAAAAAATTATTGATAACATTGTGCAGAATGGGAAATTAGTGTAAGCACTTGAGCAGAACTATAAGGGAACAAGTAAGTATTACCATGGAAGGCAGATAGTGATTACATGTATGAGTGAATTAGAAGGAGTCACAAGAGCGTTTTGTGATAATGGTGATGCTACACATTTTTTGCTTCATTCATGCTAACAGAATGTGTCCTTGAAGATGTTTATTTTTTTTCCTACACACTTTTCTGTAGCATTTATCATTTTATAATTAAACAGAAAAAGAAAAAAATATATGTTTCAAGATGTCCTACAAATAAGATAAAGCCCAAATAGTTAAGTATTGTTCATATATTTGTGCTTATTTTTTTTATACATAACATAACATGATGTTCTGGCAATATTTATTTTTTTGTTTGTTTGTTTTTTGTTTTGTTTGGGGATCATAAATCATAACTGAAATTTTTAGCCATATTGCTGTGATGATACAGTACTCATTGTTAAAGTAAATTCTCTTTAAAAGAAGATTTCAAAAACCCATGAAAATATTTTGAAAAGATCTAATTAGATAATACATTTCTGGCCCTTAAAAAATGCAAACATTACAAATTAAGGACATTTACCTTATAAGAAAAAGTTCTTCTAAATATGTAAAAGAGAATTAAACAGAATCATAAATAAATGGACACATATGGAGAGAGTAGCTGTGAGTCAGAATCAATTTGACGACAATGGATTTGTTTCATTGTTTGTTTTTTTAGTTTAATAAGTAAATGGAAGAAACTTTACATATACAAACTGGGAATTAAAAGATAATGATGCTTTACACCACATCAAAGTATGGAAGAGAGTATCATACAGTTTTGTATTATAGATGCCAAGACATTTCACTGACAGAGGACTGCCTGAAATTCAAGCCAATTTCACAAAAAGACATGGAACAAGCGATATCATTACTGAAGTCAAATGAATCTTGTCTGAAATCAGAGGGTAACAGAATAAAGAGAACACCTGTGTTTTATCGACTATGCAAAGGCATTCAACTGAGTAGATTTTAACAAATTATAGATAACATTGTGCAGAATGGAACTTCCACACATTTAATTATGTTCATCTGGAACCTCTATGTAGACCAAGAAGCAGTCATTCAAACAGAGCAAGGGCATACTGTGTGGTTTAGATTCAGAAAAGATGTGTGTCCAAGTTGTACTTTTTTTAATCATACTTATTCAATCTTTATCCTAAGCAAATCATTTGAGACACTAAAGTAGCATGAGGATTGGAAGAAGACTAATTAACAGAATGTGATATGCAGAAGACACACCTTGCTTGCTGAGAGTAAAGAAGATATGAAGCCATTAGTGATGAAGATCAAAGACTACAGATTTCAGTATGGATTGTACTTCCAAATAAATAAATAAATCCATATAATTGGATCAATGAACCACATCATGATAAAAAGAGAAAATATTAAGGTTGTCAAGGATTTAATTTTATTTGGATCCACAATCATTGCCCATGGAAGTAGAAGCTAAGAAATCAAACAACATATTACATTGGGAAAATCTGCTGAAAAAGACTTGCTTAAAGGATAAAAATCAAAACCATCACTTTGATAACTAAGTTGCTCCTGATCCATTCATGGTCTTTTCAATCACCTCAACCAACCACCTCATATATTTGTGAAAGCTGGAAAATAAATGAGGAAGACTGAAGAAGAGTTGATGTATTAGAATTGTGGCAAAGAATATTGAATATACCATTGACTGCAGAGAAGGAAGAAATATGCCTTGGAAGAAGTACAGCTAAATGTTCCACAGAAGCAAAGACTTAATCTCAAGTATTTTGGATTTGTCATCAGGAGGGATCAGTCCTTGGAGAAGCTTATCATGATTGGAAAAGTAGAGGATCAGTAAAAAAGAGGAGGATTCTAAGCCAAATTGATTGACACAGTGGCTACAATGATGGGTCCAAACGTAGTAATGATTGTGAGGATAGCACAGGACCAGGCAGAATTGCATCTAGTTATACATAGAAAAATATGAATCAGAACCCACTTGATGGCACCTGCAAAAAACAACATTTTCAAAGCATTTCTACTAAAGGTGCTATGAAATATATTAAAAATATTCTGTATCAAAGTTATTAGGCTCATAAAACTTTTAGTTGATAATAGAGCAGTAAAAATGACTTGCTAAATTTCTTTGCTATCATTCTTGCTTGATATCAATTTTTACTTCCTTTAGTCCATCAATTTTATTAAGAAACATAAAACATTAAGAAAATTAAATTAATATATAAATATCCAATTTAACAATGACCTATATCAATTGGAGGGAGTTTGGTGGCATAGTGCCTAAGACATTTGACTACTAATCAGAAGTCTGGTAGTTCAAACCCACCAGCCATTCCTTGGAAAGAAAGTTGGACAATCTGTTTATCTACTTCCATAGAGATACTGCCTCAGAAACCCAAGGAAGGGTTGCTATGAGTTAGATCTGACTTGAGGGCAGTGAGTTTGGTTTTAGTTGGATATCAATTGGAAACCTAATTGGGCACGCACACTTCTGATAAAATATTATTTCATAGTTATTTTCTTAAGAGAGCCTGTATTTTCTTCATGTAAACCAGCACTGTTGGGAAAAAAAAAAAAAAAAAAA
>NW_006921702.1:9363625-9365708 GCF_000298275.1 Orycteropus afer afer | reverse complement strand
TTTTTTTTTTTTTAGTCTTGGAAAGTGTTGGATTTTGTCTAGAATATTCTTTTGAAAGACATAAGCATAGAGTTATGTCCTTTCTCTGTTTATAGATTGTAATGGGCTCTCAAAATCCCTTGGAATAAAATCCAGACCCCTTGTCATGTAAGACAGAAAAATTGCCAGTATGAAAATAAAAGAATGATACATTTAAAGTACTAAAACAGAGTAATTGTCATCTTACTAATGTATTGCTAAGAAAAGTCCTTCATGAATGAAGAGAAAAGAAGCATCTCTTAAGAAAATGAAATAGTTCATTATTGTCAAAGCCATACCAAATAAAATTCTAAGCATTATTCTTCAGTCAGAAAACTGATCCTACTTAATAGTGCATAAAGAGATGAAACAGTAGGGGTAAAAGGAAAGAGAAATATCCAGTACATCTAAATACATTTTTTGACGATTTAAAAGATCATGTTTGTGATCTTACTGACAAAAATGTCAAGTGGATATGTATCGAGTTAAGGTGTTATAAATGACTAGTATTTTTTCATAACAAGTTAAAACCTGGTAAGTTTAGAATATGTGCTGTAAAATTGTGGTAGGTATGAAAGAGTAAAGAGTATCTGCCTTTCTCATTAATGTAGAGGTCATAGAATAGTGAAAAATACTAAATGCAAAAGAAGCAAAGAAAGAGAGACAAAGATACATAGAACTTGTAAAGCAGATGGAAAGCATTAAGTAAAAGGAATATTGAAAGTGACTCTATCAGTAATAATATTAAATGCAATTGGAATTAATATTTTAATTGAAAAAAAATAACTTCAGACAAGATAAAAAGAAAAAAAAGCAAAGCCGAACTTATTCTATTTGCAATAAACACATCCAACATATCAATATATAAAATTATCAGAAGATTAAAATTTATATAAAAATTCTAGCCAAAGAAAACTAGTGTTGCTCTATTAATACCAAAGTAGACTTAAAAAGAAAAAAAAAATTAATAATGATAAAAATTCAATTTTCTACAAAGAGGTGTATTATAATTTCCAAAATAACTATTCATTTATATGTTTACATTTCTTATTATAACTTTTTCTTTATGTATTTTTACATGTATATTCCCTGACCAAAATGGAAGTAGGTGAAAAAAGAATTAAAAATAGAGCAGATCAATATATGGTCTAATGTATTTGAAAATTTAGGCATATATTTCTAATTAACCAATTGTTGTTGTTGTTAGGTGCTGTCGAGTCACTTCCGACTCACAGCAACCCCATGCACAGCAGAATGAAACACCACCGAATATGCGCCAGCTCTATGATCCTTGCTATACTTCAGCCCATTGTCGCAGCCACCATGTCAATCCATCTCGTTAAAGACCTTCCCCTCTTTTGTCAACCCTCCACTTTACCAAGCATGACATCCTTCTCCAGGGAATGGTCCCCTCTGACAACATGACCAAAGTAGGTGAGACAAAGTCTGGCCATTCTCACCTCCAAGGAATATCTCAACTGCACTTCTTCCAGGACAGATCTGTTAATTCTTCTGGCAGTACATGGTACCTTCAGCATTCCTCGCCAGCACCACAACTCAAAAGCATCAACTCTTCTTTGGTCTTCCTTATTGATTGTCCAGTTCTCACATGCATACAAAGCAATTGGAAATATCATGGCCTGTGTCAGGCTCACCTTAGTCCTCAAGGATAAATCCTTGCTCCTCAGCACTTGAAAGAGTTCCTTCGCAGCTGAACTGCCCAGTTCTGCACATTGTCTAATGTCCTGACTGCTGCTTCCATTGACCTCAATTGTAGAACCAAGTAAGGTGAATTCTTTGACAACCTCAATCTTTTATCCATTTATAATGATGTTGCTTATTGGTCCAGTTAGGAGGATCTTTTTCTTCTTTATATTCAGATGTAATCCATACTTCTGACTGTGTTCCTCAATCTTCATCAGTAAGTACCTCAAGTCATCCTCACTTTCAGCAAGCCAAGTTGTATCACCAAGTTGTATCTCAGGTAGTTAATGATTCTTCCTCCAATCCTGATGCCACGTTTTCCTTTATGTAGTCCAGCTTCTTGGATTATTTGCTCAGCATA
>NW_006921702.1:9343181-9355720 GCF_000298275.1 Orycteropus afer afer | reverse complement strand
TTGGCAGTTAGTGACACTTTACAGGTGGCAGTGAACAGTAAAAGAGAAAATTAAATATAGTCCAGGTTTGAGACCAGTGGAAGCTGGGTATTTGCCCTGGGGGCAGGCCAAGTAAATGAGTAGGGCAAGAGAGGCCAGGAAATCAGTAGAGCAGTTTAGAACACATAAGGGAGATAAACTAAACTAGTCTGTCAGTTTGTCATATTATGGTGGCCGTGAGGCTGGAAACTATGACACTGGTTTCTCAAATGTCAGCAGGGTTATCCATTGTGGACAAGTTTCAGCAGAGCTTCCAGACTAAGAGAGACTTGGAAGAAGGAAGAGGCCATCCACTTCTCAAAGAATTGGCCAGTGAAAATGTTATGAATAGCAGTGAAACATTGTCTTATATATTACTGGAAATCTTTATGAATAGTCCTGATGCATTGTGTGATTTAGTGCCAGAAGATGAGCCCCTGAGGTGGGAAACACTCAAAATACTACTGGAGAAGAGCTGCCTCCTCAGAGTAGAGCCGACCTTAATAACGTGGATAGAGTAAAGCTTTCGAGACCCCCATTTGCTAATGTTGCACATCTCAAAAGGAGAAGAAACAGCTGCAAATGTCCATTAATAATCAGAATGTGGAATGTGGAATGTGGAATCTAGGAAAATTATGAGTTGTCAAAAATGAAATGGAATGCATAAAGCTCAATATTCTAGGCACTAGTGAGCTGAAATGGACTGGTTTTGGCCATTTTGAATCGGACAACATGGTATCTACAATGTCGGGAATGACAAATTGAAGAAGAACGGCATGGCATTCATCATCACAAAGAATGTATCAAGATCTATCCTAAAATACAATGCTGTCAGTGATAGCACAATATCCATAAGCCTATGAGGAAAACCAGTTAAAACCATTATTACTCAAATTTATACATCTACCACCAAAGCCAAAGATGAGGAAACTGAAGACTTTTACCAACTTCCAAAGTCTGAAATTGCATGAACATGCAATCAATATGTGTTAATTATCACTGTTGATTGTAATGCAAAAGTTAGAAATAAAGAAGAATCACTGGTAGTTGGAAAATATGGCCTTGATGACAGAAATGGTGCTGGAGATCACATGATAGAATTTTGTAAGACTGATTACTTATTCATTGCAAATACCTTTTTTCCACAACAAAAATGGTGGCTATACACATGGACTTCACCAGACAGAGGACACAAGAATCAGATTGGCTACATTTGTGGAAAGAGGTGATGGAGAAGCTCAATATCATCAGCCAAAACAAGGCTAGGGAGCTCATTGTGGAACAGACCACCAACTGCCAATATAAAAGTTCAAGTGGAAGCTGAAGACAATTAAAATAAGTCTACATGAGAGCAAAAATATGACCCTGAATATATCCCTCCAGAATTCAGAGACCATCTATAAAATAGATTTGATGCATTGAGCACCAATGACCAAAAACCACAGGAACTGTAGGATGACATCAGCAACATCATTCATGAAACAAAAGGTCATTAAAAAGGCAGGAAAGGAAAAAAAAAAAAAGATCAAACTGGATGTCAGAAGAGATTCTGAAACTTGACCTTGAACAGAGAGTAGCTAAAGCAGATGGAAGAATAGACAGGATAAAAGAGCTGAACAGATTTCAAAGAGCAGCTTGAGAAGGCAAAGTCAATTATTATAATGAAATGTGAAAGACCTGGACTTAGAAAACCAAAGGGGAGAATACAATAAGCATTTCTCAAGCTAAAAGGACTGAGGAAAAAATTTAAGCTTCAAATTGCAACATTGCAAGATTCCGTGGACAATATGTTAAATGATGCAGAAAACATCAAAAGAAGATAGATGGAACACACAAAGTCAGTATACCAAAAAGAATTGGTAGATGATCACCCATTTCAGGATGTGGCATATGATCAAGATCCAATGGTATTGAAGGAAGAGTTTGGAGCTGCACTGAAGGAATTGTCAAAAAAAAAAAAAAACGCTCCAGAAATTGATGGAATACCCATTGAGATCGTTCAACAAACAGAAACTGTGTTGGAGGAACTCACTCAGCTATTCCAAGAGATTTGGAAGACAGCAACCTGGCCAAATGATTGAAAGAGATCCATATTTGTACCCACTCCAAAGAAACATGATCCCAAAAAATGTGAAAATTATCTAACAATATCATTGATATCCTATACAAGTAAAATCTTACTGAAGATAATTCAAAAACTGTTGTAGCAGTATATTGACAGAGAACTTCCAGAAATGAAAGTTGGGTTCAGAAAGGCACGTTGAATGACAGATATCATTGCTGATATCGATGGATCTTGACTCAAAGCAAATAATACCAGAAAGATGTTTATTTGTGTTTTATCGATTGTGCAAATGCATTCAATTGTGTGGATCATAACAAATTGTGGATAACATTGAGAAAAATGGGAACTCCATAACACTTGATTGTACTCATGAAGTACCTGTACATAGACCAGGAGACTGCCATATGAACAGAACAAGGGGATACTGCATGGTTTAAAATCAGGAAGAGAATGTGTCAGAGTTGTATCTTTTCAGCATACTTATTCAAGCTAAATATTGAGCAAATAGTCTGAGAAGCTGGAATATATAAAGAAGAACATGGTATCAGGATTGGAGGAAGGCTCATTAACAACCAGAGATATGCAGACCACATAATTTTGCTTGCTGAAAGTGAGGATGACTTCGACGACTTACTGATGAAGATTAAAGACTACAGTCTTCAGTATGAATTACACCTCAATACCAAAAAAAAAAAAAAAAATCCTTGCAAGTGGACCAATAAGCAGCATCACAATAGATGGAAAAAAGATTGAAGTTGTCAAAGACTTCATGTTACATGTTTCTACAATCAACACCAATGGAAGCAGCAGTCAAGACATCAAAAGACATATTGCATTGGGCATATCTGTTGCAAAAGACCTCTTTCAAGTGCTGAAGAGCAAAAATATCTCCTTGAAGATTAAGATGTGCCTAACCCAAGCCATGGTATTTTCAATCACCTCTTATGCATGTGAGAGCTGGACAATGATTTAGGAAGACTGAAGAAGAGTTGATGCTCTTGATTTGTGGTGTTGGTGATGAATGGTGAAAGTACTGTGGACTGCTAAAGGAACTAACAATTCTATCCTGGAAGAATGCAGCCAGAATGTTCCTTGGAAATGAGAATGGCCACACTTCATCTCAACTACTTTTGTCATGTTGTCAGAAGAGGCCATTTTCTAGAGAAGGATATCAACCTTGGTAATGTGGAGGGTCAACAAGAGAGGGGACAACCCTCAACAAGGTGGATTGACATGGTGGCTCCAGCAATGGGCTCAGGTATAGTAGGGATCATGAGGCTGGTACCAGACTGGGCAGTGTTTTGTTTTGTTGCACATAAAGTCACTTTGACTTGGCGATGACTCGATGACACATAACAACAACAACAACAACAACAACAACAATATTGCCACACAGGGTAACTGTTAATATATAAAAGCTGTGTCCCTGTGAAGCAATGTAAGAGCCTTCATACTGTGAAGGGATTTTTTTGGCTATATGCTATCAAGTCTATTCTGATGCATAGTGATCCTATTGGACAGAGTAGAGCTGTCCTGTAGGGTTTCCAAGGCTATAATCTTTATGGAGGCAAGCATAGTACCATATGTTTCTCCTATGTAGCAGTTGTTGGGTTCTACTACTGACTATTGTTAGGAGTTTGATGTTTAACTACCGTACTGCCAGTCTTCCAGACTAAGACAGTCTAGAAAGAAAGACCTTATGAGCTACTACTGAAAATCAGCCTATCAAAATCCTATTGATCAATTTTATCTTGTTCATGAGATCATAATGAGTTGAGATACAGCTCATTGACAGTTAGCAACAAATATAACCATGCCTATGTCTGTATCTATCACAATATAAAAAGGAAAAAAAAAAAAAAAACAATATATGCATTAAAACAAAACAAAAGAAACAAACAAAAATACGGCATCAGAGACTATCTTTGAGAGTGATATGATTTAAGATTTTATATCAAAAAAGCCCTTATAAAGAATTTAAAGAATTAGGGAAACCATGACTAAATTGTAAACAATGTAAAGGAAAGCATGATAGCAATGGTGCATCAATTAGAGAATATCCATAAAGAGAAATTATTTAACAATGCAAATTCTGGATTTGGAAAGCACAATAAAATAAATTAAAAAAAAATGCTTGCAGAATTTGATCTGTAAGTTTCTATTGGCAGAAGAAAGATTAAGTAAATGTGAACATATATTGATAAAGAATATGTAATTTAAAGTAGAGAGAGAAAAAGAATAACCTAATAGAAACATAAGCCACCATTAAGCAAACATGTCCTTAAAGTGATTAATAGAAGAAAAGGAGAAATATAAAAGATCAGAAAATATACTAGAAGAAGTAATGATTCATGGAAAATATTTAATACACATCTAGGAAGCTTACTGACTGCCAAGCAGGATAAATGCAAAGTGATTAAAAAACATAAACATGATAGTAAAAATGTTGAAAAACATTACAAAGAGAAAGTCTTGAAAGCAGCAAAAGGAAAACAGCTTATTACTTACAAGGGAAAGGCAATAATATAAAGAACTGTCCCCAACAGCACCAATGGAGGTCAGAGGCAGTGGAATAATATATTCCAAACACTCAAAATAACAATTATCTATTAAATATCTGTATCCAGTAAAGCTAACTTCCCCAAATTAAGTCAAACTAAAGACATTTACAGATAAGTGAAAATGAGATAATTTGTTGTTAGCAGATTTGCCTTACAAAAATCAGTAAAGATCTTCAGTCTTAAATCAAATGGCCCAGGATTATGGGCAAGAAGGAGCATACCTGACAGCATCTTCATGCCCCCCATAGCAATCCCAGAATAAAACAAACTAGAATTGATACAATTTAAGATCTAGAAATGATAGAGAGCAACTGAAGGGTTGGAGAATCAAAGGAATCATCAAGAGAAAGATAGAATGCAGATAGTGAGAAAGCAGGTTATCAGAATATCCTCACCCAATTGCCAACCTGGCTCACCGCTGCCATCTAGGGACTGCAGCATAAGGCACCACTGAGCAGGTATCACAGTAATGGAAAAACACACAAAATACAAACTGAGTTGGAGAGATTGAGAAAACTGTTATGAAATAGAGATTCAAGATATTTAGGGCATGTACTGAGACTGGGCAGGACTGGGAAAAAGTGATACCCAGGCATATAAAGGAATTGAGTCCTAGAAATACCAGAGGAATACTACCTGGGGAGAATAGTACAGACTGAACTATACTAATTTCTGGGCAAGGAGCTGAAAGGTTGGAGCAAGTGCCAGTGGGGAGAGATACAGAGAATCTCTGGTATGAGTTCATGCTCCTTTTTCCCTGAAGAATTTAACAAAAAGAAATCATCAGCAATTTGGCCAGTAATGTCATATCACCTGGGGAGCTTATCTACAACAGGAGGTGTCCAGCAGATGAACTCCCACCAGGAGCCAGCTGACCATTGGTGTGAACCCAGTCAATGTTCCTGTGACAGGTACAACTCCCAGTGACCCCATGCCTGGTTCAGTCTACCTAAAGTTTGCCCACCCCAACTAGATGCCATAAGCTCACTCATCCTATCCCAAGATTGCAAGCACACCCTCCCTGCCCCAAAGCTGAGGGTACACTCACACAAGCCTGATGCCACAGGAACACCCACCTCACCCTGATGTTGGAATTTCCTTGCCAGACTAATTTCATAGGATTGTCCTGCCCTTGACCGAATATCATAGAAGAAAATGAGAATTTCTGTAAACAAATGGAACTCTTTTTCTAAAAAAAATTAAAAGTACAGGAGCATAATAACACAATAATAGAAATGAACCACGCTATGGATGGACACAGAAGTAGAACAGAAATATCAGAAGAGAGGGCAGAAAATTTGAAGACAGAGTCTTTGGATTGCTCAGTTTGAGGAGTAAACATTAAGAAGAAAAGAAACAAGAAAAAAAAAGAAGGATGATGAAAAATGAATAAGGGAACAGTGCCTAAGGTCTCTGTTGGAAAACATTAAGAGGAATAATTTTCACATTATAGGAGTTTCAGAAGAAGAAGAGAGAAACTTTCAGAAAGAACTGTTGAAGAAACAGTGGCAGAAAATTTCCCAAACATCATGAAAGATGGGTAATCTCACATTCAAGAAGCTAAATGAACTCATATAGGATAAATCTTAAACTAGCTGAAGCATATCATAAACTCTTGATAACCAAGGACAAAGAGAAAATTTTGAGAGCAACATGAAAAGGGCAAAGCACCACATATAGAAGAAGTTCTTCAATAAGATTAAATGCTAATTTCTCTTAATGAACCATGCAGACAAGAAGTCAATGGAGCAACATGTTTAAAGTGCTCAAAGAAAAGAACTGTCAAGGAAGAATAATACACCCAGCAAAACTGTCATTCAAAAACGAGGGTGAATCTAACACATTTCTAGATAAGCAAAAATTAAAATAATTTGATATCACCAGAATGGTACTACAAAAAATACTAAAGGGAGTCATGAAGTAAGGAAAGTAATGACACCAAACAACAACCCGAAGTAACATATACAGGAGTGATGGAAAACTCCATTAAACAGAAAGTATTGACAGTATGAAGATTAGTCTTAAGATATTTTTGGTTGATAAATACAACTGCATGTCCTTCATATTTCCTGATGGCAAAATTCAGTATGAATTATACCTCAATACAAAAAAAAAAAAAAAAAATCCTGAAAAAAGGAAGGAAATACATATAATTTTATAATAAATTTAAATTTACATTACAGGAATGCTGAGATACAAACATGCAATTGAAATAATACCTAAATAAAAGGGGGAATGATTGCTATAAAATGTTCAATTATTTATTTATTTTATGCTAAAGAAGTTAAGGTGGTATCAAGATATAGCAGATTATTTTAAATGTAAGAAGTAAATTAAATGTAATTAACATGGTAACAAAAAAATGGAAGTAAATTAAAAGAATACAAAAAAAAATCTATTGATCAATATAATGAATAAAAGAATAAAAAATCTCAGCACTCATTAAAATAATAATAATAAAAGGGAGAGAAAATATTTTAAAAATAACTCAGCACTGGAGAAAAAGAGGAATGAAGAAACCATTATTCTCCATCTCTTTCTCTCACACACACAAATTATAATAAAACAGCAGAAGTAAACTCTCCTCTAGTTATAATCACTGTGAATGTAAATGGATTAAACCCTCTAGTCAGCAGGAGTAGAGTGGCAAAAACGATAAAATAAATAAACAAATTGGAATGACTCATCTAAAGAGACACACATCAGGCACAAAGACATAAAACATTGTCAAAAAATGGAAAAAAGTAAAGGTTGAATGAAGATAGTAACCAAAAGAGAACAGATGTGGTAATATTAATATTAACCAATTAGACTGTTAGTCAAAATATATTACAAAAGACAAAAGCATTATATAATGACAAAAAAGTAAATTAATAATTATATTTACTTACTTCATGTCATGGTCCCACAATTTATGAAGCAAACTCTAATACAATTGAAGGAAGAAATACACAGTTCTACAAAAAAATAATAGGAGACTTTAATATATCACATTCTATAATGGATAGAACAAATAGAGAGACGGTAAATTACAAAAAAAAAAAAAAAAAAAACTTGAGAAACACTTTTAACCAACAGATATATATCAAACATTACCCAAAAATAGCACAGTATAGATTCTTCTCCAATGCACATGTAGCATGATGACCGTATGTTAAGATACAAAGCAAATATCAATATATTTTAAAAGACCAAAAGTATATAGAACATCTTTTGTGACCATAATAAAATGAAGCTAGAAATCAGTATCAGGAAGAAAAAGAGATAACCAAAAAAACACAACAATTGGAGATTAAAATATTACCAAACAAACCACATCATTATTATCATTTGCAAGTAAAATTATGCTGAAAATAATTCAAAAACAGTTGACGAATTACATTGACAGGGAACTGCCAGAAATTTATCCATATTCAGAGAAGGATGTGGAATGAGGGATGCTCAGATATCAGAGGGATCTTGGCTGAAAGAAGAGAATGCAAGAAAGATGTTTGCCTGTGTCAAAGACATTCGACTGTGTGGATAATGAAATATTATGGATAACATTGTGAAGAATGGAGATTCCACAACACTTCATTGTGCTCATGAGGAACATGTACACAGACCAAGAGGCAGCCATTTGAACAGAACAAGGGGATACTGCGTGGTATAAAATTTGGAAAGTATACATAATAATTGTATCCTTTCATCATATTTATTTAACATATATGCTGAAGAAATAATTTGAGAAGCTAGACTATATGAAGGAGAATGTTGCACCAGAATTGGAGGAATACTCATTAACAACCTGCTATATAGACATGGCCACCACTTGTCTGTCAGTTTGTCATACTGTGGTGGCTTGCATATTTCTGTGAAGCTGGAGACTATGTCACCAGTATTTCAAATATCACCAGGATCACCCATAGTGGACACGTTTCAGCGGAGCTTCTGGACTAAGCAGATTAAGAAGGATGAGGCCATTCATTCTGAAAAACTTGGCCAGTCAAAATCTTATGAATAGCAGGAAAACACTGTCTGATATATTACTGGACTACTGTATGGATATCCCTGAAACACTGTCTGACATAATGCTGGAAGATGAGCAACTCAGTTTGGAAGGCACTCAAAGTATGACTGGGGAAGAACTGTCTCCTCAAAATAGAGTCATCCATGTTGTCATGGATGGACTAGAGCTTTCGGGACCTTCATTTGCTGATGGGGCATGACTCAAAATGGAAAGAAACAACCACAAATGTCCATTAGTAATGAGAACATGGAATGTATATAGTGTAAATCTAGAAAAATTGGAAGTTGTCAAAAATGAATTGGATTGTATAAAAACTCATAGCAACCTCTCCTTGGGTTTCCAAGGTGATATCTCCATGGAAATAGATTGCCCAATCTTCCTTCTGAGGAGTGGCTATTGGGTTTGAACTGCCACCTTCTGGTTAACAGTCAAATGCCTTAGGCACTATGCCACCAGAGCTTCTATTCTAGGAATTAATAAATTAAAATGGACAAGGTGAGGCCATTTTGAATCAGACAATCCTATGGTTTACTATGGTGGGAAGGACAAATTGAAGAAGAATGGTATTATTGTTGAGGATTACATTTCAATATAAAGAACATCAAAATCCTCACAACTTGTCCAACAAACAACATCATGCTAAATGAAGAAAAGATTGAAATTGTCAAGGATTTCATTTTACTTGGATCCATAATCAATGCTCATGGAAGTAGCAGTCAAGAAATAAGCAACATACTGCATCGGGCAAATTTGCTTCAAAAGACCTCTTTAAAGTGTTAAAGAGCAAAGAGGTCATTTTGGAGACCAAGCTGCACCTGACCCAAGCCATGATACTTTCAGTTTCATCATGTTCATTTGAAAGCGGAATAGTGGTGCATAAGGAAGAAAAGAATAATTGATGTATTGTCAGGGAAAAAAGAAGTCCCTCAACTACATGTATTGACACAGTGGCTGTGATAGTGGACTCAAGTATAAAAACAATTATGAAGATGGTACAGAACCAGGTAGTGTTTTGTTTTGTTGTACAAGGTGTCACTGTGAGTCAGAACCAACTCAACAGAAACTAACAACAACAAAATGGATTGCAGAAGAAATCACTAGAGAAATTTTTTAAAAAATAGGATCAAACAAACACAAAAATGTCACATATCAAAATTTTGGGGACAATAGTGAAGGGTGTGCTTAGGGTAAATTCTGATAAGTTGTTGTTGTTATGTGCCTTTGAGTCAGATCTGACTCACAATGACCCCTCCTTGGGTTTCTGAGGCAGTATCACTATGGAAGTAGATTGCCCAACCTTCCTTCTGAGGAGTGGCTGGTGAGTTTGAACCACCAGCCTTCTGTTTAGCAGTCAAATGCCTTAGGCATAGCAATAAGGATCTAGATTTAAAAAAGAAGAACTATCTCATGTAATTTGCTGACTTATACAGTTTTAGGAAATGGAAGAGGAAGTGTAATTGGAACCCAAAGATATAGGAAGAAAAGAATAGGAGGAATCAACAAAACTAAAGCCAATTCTTTGAAAAGATCAATAAGATAGATCAATTACTGACTAAACTTACAAAGGAAAAAAAAGTCAGAAGATGCAATTAACTACAGTATGAAAAGAAATAGAACACATTACAAAAGATCTAACTGAAATTAAAAGAATCATTACAGAATACTATGGAAAGTTATATTCCAACAAATTTATGAACTTATATTAAATAAAGTAATTTTTAGAAACACAAAATGTGCCTAAATGAACACAAAAACTTTGAAAATCTTAACAGACCCAAAACAAGAAAGATTTAATCATCTATCAAAACGTATCTAACAGTTCAGGCAGGATGGTGGAACAGGCAGACAAGATACAAAGACCCTCTGCAACAAAGAAATCAGAAACTAACTGAAAGCAATACAGAAGACAATCCTGGAACCCTGAGTTGTGAAGGAAAGGATAAAGAAGTGAGTTAAACACCAACTGGTAGAACTTGAATGAAAATAGTGAGTAAGGAGACAAAAGGAGCTACAGACTGCCAGATATCCCGAGGGTGCAGCCACTTCTTAAAATTTTCAAGGATAGTGGCCATTTTGAATATATGCAAGCAGTGCTCTGACCTGGGCACTGACCAAGGAATAAGCTCTGCTTGGGGAGGACTGCACAGGCAACCACACTGGAGGCTGACAACTAGAAAGGTGTGATATTCCACTTGTTATTCTTATACCCCACACTCTCTTGGTTAACAAAGGTATAGCCATCCCCCAGCTCTATCCACCTTCTTGATCAGCAGGAATTCCATCCAGGTCTATGTCCTGACTGAGCCTTGGTGCCCAGCTGCACACCTACATTTTTGTTGTTGTTGTTGTTTGTTTGTTTTTAAATTAGTCTTTTTTTTTCTTCCTTCTTTCCTCCTTTTTGTTTATTTATTAATTACTATCTCTCCCTTCCCTGCTTCTTGTTTTTTCATTTTCTCTTCCTTTTCCTGGTTCTCTCTTTTTTTTTTTTTTCTCTTCTTCTTTTGGTTCTTCTCATCCCTTATTTCTCCTTTTGCAATTTCCCATTTTTTTAAAAAAATATTACTTACTCTCTTTTAACTCTTGCTCTTTTCTCTCATCTCACCTCCCACACTCCCCAAATATTGTGGGGTTTTCTTCTCTTTTTTGTCATTATCTGTCTTTTGACATTTAAATTTTTTTAGAAAAATATTTCTTCTCATTTATAGCCTTTATTTATTTATTTATTTTTTGCAGGTGTTCCTGTTTGTTTATATGGTTTGTTTTTGTCCTCTTATTTTTCTTTTCTTTTTCTTCTTCTTCTTCTTCTTTTTTTTTTTTTTGTCTAACTAAGTAGAAGACAACAATTGTGCCCATACATCCAACCATATCCACACCTCCTGCAGCCCCATTTACTGAGTGAGAGTCACCACTTGCTTCTGCACCAATTGACCAATGATAGATGACAGCCAATACCTGTTCAACTCACCCTCAACTGCTCTTCACAAATAGCTAACAGAGATCTATGCACACACTCTCATTTTCTATAACATCGATCAGGAAACAGGTAGCAAGTGCCTAAATGCTGCCAACAAGGAAATAGTGGACCACAGTACCCTGCTTACTCAGATACATCCAAACAAAACAAAACAAAACAAAAAATTGAAAATCTTCAGCAAATCATTCCAACATACAATCACCAATTAAATATAAACACAAAAATGTCACAGTGTCTCAGAGGCAACAGATCATCACAGTCCACACAAAGAAGCAAGATAAAATAGTAGAAACAAGGGACTAGAATACAGACCCAGAACACATCCCTGAGGAAGAAGCAGCATTGGAAATCCCTGATAAGGAATTCAAAAAATTATATTAAGTTTCCTTCAATGGATGGAGAGATAGATTGAGGAAAACACTGAAAAAATTATGGAAAACACAGGAAAAAAAAAACTTATGGAACTATTTAGGAAAGCAATGCAAGAACAAAATGACAAAATAAATGAAAAATTAGAAATAATACAAAATCTAGAAGTAGAAATCAAAAAGATGAACACTAAAATTTCAGAAATAGATAGCACATTAACAGGCAAAGGAAGAAGATCAAATTGATGCAAGACAAAATTAGTGAGATTGATGGCAAATACCTCAATGCCACTTTGTTAAGCGATAGATAAAAACAAAATGAAGAAAGCCTAAGATTCATGTGGGAAACCATCAAGAGGAATAATTTATGTGTAATTGGAATTCCAGAACAGGAAGAAACAAATAAAACCACAGAGAAAATTATCAAAGATTCATTGGAAGAGAATTTCCCTAATATGATGAAAGATGAAAATATATCCATTCAAAAAGTTCAACAAACCCCAAACAGGATAGATCCCAAAAGAAAATCACCAAAACATAACAT
>NW_006921702.1:9326136-9342966 GCF_000298275.1 Orycteropus afer afer | reverse complement strand
TAATTTATTTTTAATTTATTATTATTATTATTATATTTTGTCTGAGTAAGAGACAGCAACCCAATAATACCTGCACTCCTGCAACCCCACCCACTGAGTGAGGGCCAGCACTTGCTCCAGCACCAAATGACAAATGATAGATGGTTGTCAATATCAGCTCAACTCACCCTCAATTTCTCTTTAAAAACACTCACCAGACATCTGTCAACACATTCTCATTCTCTATTATACCCACCAAGACAGGTGGTGAGTGCCTAAGTCCAAAAAACTAATGAATGGAGGAGCACAGTACTCTATTTACAGAGATATATGAAAACAAAATAAGAAAAAAAAAAAAAAATTAGAGGCTAATCACACCAACATACAACCGTAAATTAAGCATAAATACAACATAATCATAATTTCTCAGAGACAACTGATCATCCCAGTCCAAACAAAGAAGCAAGAAAAAGTTATATAAACAAGGGATACAAACCTAGGAAGCATCCTTGAAGAAGAAGCAACATAGGAACTCTGAGAAGAAATTCAAAAGAATTACATTTATTACTATCAACATATGAAAGAAAACACTGACAAGATCAAGAAAACACTGACAGGATTAAAGAAAACATGGAAAAACAACTGTAGAACAATTCAGGATGATAATAAAAGGACAAATTAATAAAATAAACAAAAGAATAAAATAAATGACACAAAAACAACAAACAGAAATTCAGAGGATTTAATATGAAGGTTTCAGAAATAGATAACACATTGAATGGGCAGAGGAGTAGAATTAAATCAAGGGAAGACAGAATTAGTGAGATTGAGGACAATACCTCAATACTACTTTATTAAGGGCTTAATTGGAAGAAAATATCAAAACAAAATTTAAAAAAGCTAAGATTCATGTGGGATCCTATCAAGAGGTCTAACCTATGTGTAATCAGAATTCCAAAACAGGAGAAGACAAATAAAACCAAGGAGAAAATTGTCCAAGATTTGTTGGAAGAGAATTTCCCTAATATGATGAAAAATGAGAAGATACCCATTCAAGAAGTTCAACCAACCCCAAACAGAATAGGACCTAAAAGAAAATCACAAAGACGTATCATAATCAAACTCACCTAAACCAAATACAAAGAAAGAATCCTGAGAGCAGCATGGAGAAAATGAAAAGTTACCTACAAAGGGCAACCAATAAGACTAAGTTCAGATTTCTCAGCATAAACCATGCAGGTGAGAAGGCAATAAAATGATATGTATAAAATCCTGAAAGTAAAAATTGTCAACCAAAAGCTATATACCCAGCAAAACGGTCTTTCAATTATGATAGCAAAATTGGGATATTTCCAGATAAACAGAAATTAAGGGGATTTGCTAAAACCATACAAACCTTACAAGAGATGCTAAAGGAAGTCCTTCAGGCAAAAAGACAACAGGAGACAATAACCAATGATTAACACACAAGACAACATAATCCATAAACCAACATAGTTACAAAAGTATCTAAAGTAAAACATCTTATAAGACAGTAAGCAGGGAATCAGATACATCAATTGGTAAATGAGGGACTACAAACAAACAAACAAACAAAAAGAGAATAAATTGTGTCGGTGTAGAATTTCCAAATATTGAGGAAGTCAAGAAAATTGCAAGATAGAGCAGACTGTTCTAAAATTGGGGAAAAACCTATAAATCATATGGTAACCACAAGGAAAAACAATAAACCTTTGCAGCAAAATAAAACAAAAAGACAGGCAAAACTAGCAAATAGTAAACAATAGCAGTCAAGGAAATTATAACAAAATTCATGAATAAAATAAACTGAGCAGAGAAAAGTATGTACATTTGTATGTAGTGCCTAAGGCACTTGACTGCTAACCAGAAAGCTGGCGGTTCAAACCCACCAGCCACTCCTTGGAAGGACAGTTGGGCAATCTACGTTCGTAGTGATAATGCCTCGGAAACCCAAGGAGGGGTTGCTATGAGTCAGGGCCGACTCAACGGCACATAACAACAACAACGTAACTACACTGAATGTCAATGGATGAAATACACCACTAAAGAGATGGAGAGCTGCAGACTGCTTAAGAAAACATGACCTATCAATATGCTGTGCACAAGAAACTTACCTTAGATACAAAGACAAACATAAACTAAAAATTGAAGGTTGGAAAACAATCAAAATAGAGCTGGAGTGGCAAGATTAATTTCTGATAAAATAGACTTTAAAGACAAAAACGACCAAAGGAGACAAGAAATGACTTTATATAATGACTAAAGGATCTTCTATTCCTATTTTTCTGAGAGGTTTTTTTTTTCAAATCGGGAATGGATGTTGGATTTAATCAAATGCTTTTTCTGCATCTATCGATGTGATAATGTGATTCTTTTCCTTTATATTACTTATGTGATGGAAGACGTTGTTTGCTTTTCTCATGTTGAACCATCCTTACATACCTGGTATGAATCCCACTTGGATACGATATTTTCATTTTTGTTTTTGATATGTTGTTGGAGTCTATTTAAGACTTTATTGAAGATTTTTTGCATGTTTATTCATGAGGGATGGGAGCTCTGGTAGCATAGTTCCTAAAGCACTTGACTGCTAACCAGAAGGCTGGCGGTTCAAAACCCACCAGCCACTCCTCGGAAGGAAGGTTGGGCAATCTACTTCCGTAGTGATACTGCCTCAGCAACCCAAGGAGGGATCACTATGAGTCGGGGCCAACTCTATAGCACATAACAACAAAGACATTCATGGAGAATATTGATCTCTAGTTTCCTTTCTAGTGGTGTTTTTGCCTCATTTTTGTGTCAGGGATATGCTTGTTTCATAAAATGAATTAGAAATAAGTCCATCTTTTTATGTATTCTAGAATAGTTTGAATAGGATTATTACTCAGCTCTTCTTTAATTGTTTGGTGGAATTCTTCAGTGAAACCATCTGGACCAGAACATTTATTTATTGGTAATTTTTTAAGGATTTATTCAATTTCTTCTTTTGTTATGGGTCTTTTCAAGTTTTCTACTTCAGTCTGTGTTAGTTTATGTAAGTAGTGTGCTTCTAGCAATCTGTCTATTTTATCTAGGTTTTCACATTTGTTGGAGTACAGTTCTTCATAGTATTCTGATATTGTTATTTTTATTTCTGTTGGTTCTGTTATGACATCACCCCTTTCCTTTCTCATTTGTGTTATCTGCATCTTCTCCTTCTTTTCCTTTAAGTTCGTCAGTGGCAAACTTGTCCATTTTATTAATCTTTTGAATGATCCAAGTTCTAGTTTTGTTTATTTTTTTCTATTGTCTTTCTACGTTCTATTTTATTTATTTCTGTTTGAATCTTTATAATTTCTTTTCTTCTGGTGATGTTAGCTTATTTTGCTGCTGTTTCTCTAATTTTTGGAGATTTTGGGTTAAGGTATTGGTTTTGGCTCTTTCTTCTTTTTTATTGTGTGCATCTATTACTATAAATTGCCCTGTGATCACTACTTTTGCTGTGTTTTCATTCTCATTTGATCCACATAATTTTTTAAAATATATTTAAATAATTATTTATTTATTTTATTTTTGGAGTGTTGCCTCTCCTCCCCTCCCATCCCTAGTAACCAACAAAGAAAGTTTCCTTCCATATGATTCAAGAAATTTTTTAATTTAATTTTTTTAATCTTTTCTATTATCCAGTCATTTTTGTGAAGGGTGTTAATCAGTTTGCATGTTAATCTTTTTCTGTTGGTCTTCCTAGAGTTGATTGCTAATTTTATAGCATTAAGATCTGAGAAGATGCTTTGCAGTATTTCAATGATTTAAATTTATTGAGGCTTGCTTTGTGGCCACACATATGGCCTATCTTGGAGAATGTTCAACTTGTCCTGGAAAAGAATGTATATTTTACTGTTGTTGGGTAAAATGCTCTGTAGATATCTCTAAGGTCAATGGGGTTGCTTGGACTGTTTAATTCTGTGTCTTTGCTGACTTTCTTCCCAGTTGTTCTATCTGTGATTGAAAGTGGTGTATTAAAGTCCCTACTATTACTGTGGAGTTGTGTATTTTTCTTTTCAATTTTGTTAAAGTATGCTTTATGTATTTTGGGGCTCTTTCTTTGGGTGCATAGATATTTATTATTATTATGTCCTCTTGTTCAAGTAACATCTTAATCAGTTTTATGATTAATGCCTTTCCTTGCCTCTTATGGTCATTTTTGTCTTAAAGTCCTTTTTATCAGAAATTAATATGGCTAGTTCTGCTCTCTTCTGGTTGATATATATCTTATTCCAATCTTTGATTTTTTTTTTTTTTGGGGGGTATTTTTGATTTTTGTCTAAGATGAGTATCTTGTGGACACCATATTGATGGGTCATGCTTTCTTATCCAGTCTGCAACTCTCCATCTCTTGAGTGGTGCATTTAATTCATTGGCATTTGGTGTAATTATCAACAAGTATAAATTAATTTATGTTATTTTTTTATGTTTATATATTTATTTATTTGTTTATTTATTTATTGTGGTATTGCTGGCTTCTTTGTTCAGTATAATTTTCTCTGCAGAGCTCTTTTTGTTTATGAGTTGTGTTATCATGTTCTTTGTTGCTATTGTTTTAATGTTTGCTAAGCATTTTTGCTTGTCCTCTTTTCTATTTTGATGTTGAAGTCTATTATTTTCCTTTGAGGTTATCCTATAATTTATAATTTTCTTCCCAAGTTAAAAACAGTCTGTTATATCTCATAATTGTCTTGACTTCCTCATCATTTACAAGTTCTGTAACTACACTATGTATTCCCTCTTTTTGGTCTTATTAACCAATTGGTGTCTCTGGTTCCCTGTTTACAGTCTTGTAAGCTTATTTCCCTTTGAATACTTCTATAGCTTGGTTGATTTCTGAATTATGTCCTCATTTGTGTTAATTATTGATTGTTGTTTGCCCTCAGTGGTATTCTTGTCTGAAGGACTACAGTTAGCCTTCTTTGTAAAATTGGTCTGGTTTTAAGAAATATCCTAATACGTGGTATCTGAAAATCCCCTAACTCATATTTGATAGACAATTTTGCTTGGTGTGTAATTCTTGGTTGGAAGTCCCCTCCCCCAGGGTTTTATCTATATTTATATCTATATCTCTGGTAGCATAGTGGCTAAAGCACTTGACTGCTAACCAGAAGGCTGGCTGTTCAAACCCACCAGCCACTCCTCGGAAGGAAGGTTGGGCATCCTATTTCTGTAGTGATACTTCCTGGGAAACCCAAGGAGGGGTCGCTATGAGTTGGGGCCGACTCGATGGCACATAACAACAACAACAACAACAACATATCTATATCTATCTATATCTATATCTATATCATCTATATCTATATATATATCTATATATAGATATATATAGATATATATTGTTCCATTGTCTTTTCATCTGCATTTTTTTTTTTTTCAAAAAACCAGAGCCTAGTCTTACTGGTTGTCCTTTATGGGAACTTTTCATTTTCCCCATGCTGCTTTCAGTATTATTTTTTTGTCTTTGTTTTTGGTGAGTTTGGTGATGATGTGTCTTAATGATTTCTTTTGGGATCTATCCTGTTTGAGGTTCTTTAAACTTCTTGTTTGGCTATATTCTCATATTTCATAATACTAGAAAAATTATCTCCCAACAAATACTTAACAATTTTCTCTGTGCTTTATTCTGTCTCTACCTGTTCTGAAATTCTGATTACATATAGGTCATCCCTCTTGTTGATATCCCACATGAATCATAGAGTTTCTCATTATATTTTCATATTTTGTCTGGTTCATCTCTGAACAAAGTAGTATTGAGGTATTTGTCTTCAGTTTCATTAATTCTGTCTTTCATTGATTCAATTCTACTCCTTTGCCCATTCAATATGTTATCTATTTCTGAAATCTTAGTATTACTCTTCTGGATTTTTGTTTGTTGTTTTTGTATAATTTCTAATTTTTTGTTTATTTTGTCAATTTGTTCTTGTATTGTTTTCCTAAATTGTTCTAGAATTTTGTTTGTGTTGTCCTTAATTTTGTCAGGGTTTTCCTTTGTCCTGTCTGTGTTTACCTTGATCTGTCTCTCAATTTGTTAAAGATACCTAAATATAATTCTTTTGTTTCCCTTATCAGGGATTACCAATGCTACTTCTTCCTCAGGGATGTTTTCTGGGTTTGTATACTGGTCTCTTGTTTCTACATTATCTTGCGTTTTTGTGTGTGGACTGTGAAGGTCTGTTGTCTCCATGACATTGTGGAGTTGTTGTGTTTGTGGTTAATTTGTGGTTGCACATTGGTGTCATTGACACTAGGTTTTTTTTTATTTCTCCCTTTATTTTTTTTTGATATATCGATGTGAGCAAGATACTCTGCTCCTCTATTCACTCATTTTTAGCACTTAGGCACTAACCCCTTGTTTCCTGCTGGATGTGATAGAAAATGAGAGTGTGTGCAAAGATCTATGCTAGCTATTTGTAAAGAGCAGTTAATGTTGAGTTGAGCTATTATTGGCTGCCATCTATCATTGGTCATTGCAAAAGCAAGTAGTGGCCCTTATTTAGTGGGTGCAGCTGCAGGAGTGCAAGTATGGTTGGGTTGTGTGGGAACAGTTGCTATCTCACTCATTTAGACCACAAAAAAAAAAAAAGTAAAGAACCACCAAAAGAAAAACAAAAGTAAGAAAAAAAGAAAACTCAAACTGCACAACGCACAGGAATGATCACACAAAAAAAGAGAAAGAAATACAATAAATGAGAAGAAAATTTTTCAAAATACATTTAAAAAGGATGAAAGAAAGATAAAGCAAATAAATAAATCCACAATATCTGAGGAGGAAGGAATAATAGAAAAGACCAATAGTTAAAGAATAGGGTAAACTACAAAGGAAAAACAATGTATGGGAAGAACCAAAAGAAAGAAAAAATAAGGGAATCTTAAAAAGGGATGGTGGGGAGAGAAAGAGGGATGGGGAAGAAGAAAGAAAAAGTAGCAAGATGAAAAGAATAATTTTAAAACAAGCACAAACAAAACTGGTAGGTGGGGCATGGCACCCAGGCTCTGCCATGGCTCAGAATGGGTTAGAACCCCAGAAGGTCCAGAAGGTAGGTGGGGGCAGGGTATTGCCACACCCCTGTTCACCAAAAGGGTATTGGACACAAGAGTAACAAGTGGGATAATGCACTTCTCCAGTTGTCAGTCTCCAGTGTGGTTGCCCGTGCTGTCCTCAGCTGGTGGACCCCAATCCCAGATTCCAGATCAAGCAAGAATGCCACTTTCACACACTCAAAACAACTGTGCCAGCCACTTCCAAATATCCAAAATAGTTCCATCCTCAGGAGAGCTACCAGCACTCCACAGGTCTGCCTGTCCCCTTTCTTTCTGTGCTCCCTTCTGGTCCTCAGGCACCAATGCAGTCCTTGCTCCTGTAGCTTTGGTGAGCAGAGCTGATTCTTAGGTTGCGATCAGGAAATTTTCAAAATGTCTGAGCCCTCAAGACAGCCAGAAGATCTCTTTGTCTCCTTATTCACTGTTTCATTTAGGTCTTCTACTAGTTGGTATTGAATCCATTCCTTTATCTTTCTCTCCAAAGCTCAGGTTTCCAGGATCATGTTCTCGATATGTTTCAATTGCTTTCTCATTGCTTTGTTGTAGAAGGCCTTGTGACTTGTCTGCCTATTCCACTATCTTACGAGAACCCCTAATCATTAATTTAATATGGAAAGAAAAGAGAGCTCAGATAAGCAAAGCACTGCTGAAGAAGAACAAAGTAGGAGACCTCCACTCCCAAATCTCAATACCCACTATATAGAGACAGTAGTCAAAACAATCTGGTATTTGTACAGTGACAGACACATAAATCAGTGCTACAGAATTTAGAACCCAGAAAAAGATCTTTGACAAAAGTCCAAAATATATTCAATGCTGAAGAGATAGTTTCTTAACAAATAGTGCTGGCAAAACTGAATATCTATTTCAGAAACATGAGACAACATCCGTATCTCACACCATACACAAAAAAAAGAACAGACAGATCAAAGGTTTAAATGTGAAAGTTTAAACTACAAAATTCATCAAAGAAAAAATAAGGGCAAACTTAAGGGCTCTAATTTATGGCATAAGTAGACTATCAAGCATAACCCAAAATGCACAAATGGCAGAAGACATAGTAGATGACTGTAATCTTCTAAAACTTAAATTATTACGGACATCAAAAGACTTCTCCGAAAGAGTAAAAAGAGAACCTATAGACTGGGCAAAAATATTTGACACTAAATATCAGACAAAGGATTTATGTCTACAATTTAGAGAAAACTCCAACATCTCAACATTAAAAAGACAAACAATCTAATTAGTAAATGGCCAGAAAACATTAACCAACAACTAAGCAATGGATAATTAAACTGTGGTTCATACATGCAATTGAATACTATGCTGCACTAAAGAGTAATGCAAAACCTGCAAAACACCACATAACATGGATAAACTTGAAGGGTATTATGCTGAGTGAAATGTCAATCACAGAAGGACAAATATTTTATTAGTCCACTATAGTAAAAGTCATAGAAAGTTTACATGTATTAGGAAACTTCTTTTATTAGTTCTCTGGGATGGGAGGGTAATGAAAGGGAGAGAAAAAGTATATATAGATAGAAACCCAACATTATTAGTGGTTACCAGGGAAAGGATGGAGGGGGAAAGAGGAAGCCTTTTTTGTGGGGCATTGAGTTTATCCTAATGATGTTGGACTATTTTGGAAAATGATAACAATAATGTTGGCACAACATGAAAAATGTCCCCATTGTCCCTGATCTGTAAATTTGGAAGTTATGCTAGTGAATGTCTTGTGTATCTTTTCACCACAATAAATGTTAAAAAAAAAAAAAAAAAAAAAAAAATTGCCATCCAACAACAATGACAAAGACAAAGGCCCAGGAACAGATAGTTTCACTGGGGAATTTTATGAGCTATTTTGAAAAGAACAGTTACCAATCCTAATCATACTCTTCCAAAACACAGACAAGGAAGGAATACTCCCTGACTTTTTCTTTGAACTCAGTATTACCCTGGTACCAAAGCAGCCAGAAGTATCACAAGAAAATAAAATGGTAGACCAGTATTTCTCATGAAATTAGATGCAAATATCTCAACAAAATTCTGGTGAACAGAATCCAACAACCTAAGAGAATTACATGCAAAGAAGAAATAGGACTTATTCTGGGAACAAAAGGAAATTTCAACAATGGAAAATAAATCAGTGTAATAAACCACATTAATGAAAAAAAAAAGGAACTGAACCATATGATCATCTCAGTAGATGCAAAACATACATTCGATAAAATTTTCTACCTTTCCTGATAAAAACTTTCAACAAGATAAATAGAAAGGAATTCCTTAATATGATTAGGGGCATCAATGAAAAACTGCTAACATTACACTCAATGGAGAAAAACCAAGAGCCTTCCCTTTGAGAACATGAATGGGACAAATATGCCCACTAACACTTATATTCAATATCAGACTGGAAATTTTAGACAGGGCAATAAGGTAAGAATAGAAATAAAATGTATCCACATTGGAAAGTGAAATGTATTGAATTACTTAGCATGGTCCTTTTAGCCATAGTATTTTAATACTCCCAGTAAAAGATTGGGTGGGAGTATGCAAATGTGAGTGATTGTAGTTCAACAAGGGGATTGGATAAATTGTTAACAATGTTAGTAAGATATATGGCACCTTTTCAGGGGTGAGAACATGCAAATAATGTATTGAGAACCCTAACGTGGGGATTAGTCAGGTTTGCCATCCAACTAGGCCTAAAATGAGCCATCCCAGAGGTAGAAACAAGTGACTTGACCACAACCAAGAAAAGGAGATGGGAACAAAGTGCATCCTATGAACTTGGAGTCCCTATACTGGGAACTTCCTCAACCAAGGAGACAGAGAGAGCTGTAACACTGGAGAGATGCGTGGCCATTGCAATGGATATCAAACCCAGCAGAAGAGTAGAGAGTGTCATAGGAGGCATAGTTGGAGTTAGAATTGGTAAAAAGTTGGAGGGTGATGGCATGTCTGAGCTCTGCATCATAGGAATCAGCCTTGGGCTATTAATGCAGGTAATGAATCTCTCTTCCCCTTTGAAGTTAGAGAACGTTAGATACCTCCCCCATACCATTCTTACAGAAAAGGATAACATGATCATGCATACAGAAAATCATAAAATTCCACAGGAAAGGTTTGAAAACAAACAGAAGAATTCAGCAAAGTTGCAAAGTACAAGAACAACATATAAAAGCTAGCTGGATTTCTATAGTCAAAAAAGAGACATCTGTAAAGGATATCAACAAAATAATACTTTTTACATTATACATTATCATCTAAAAAAAAAAAAAAAGAACTAATGAGGGATGTAGAAAACTTAATGAAAACTACAAAACATTGCTTCAAGAAGCTAAAATTAAAAAATAAATAAAATTCACAGCTGTTGAGTTGATTCCAACTCAAAGCAACCCTGTAGGACAGAGTAGACCTAACCCCACAGGATTTCCAAGGCTATAAATGTTTACAGAATTAGATTGCCTCATCTTTCTTCTGCAGAGAAGCTGGTGAGTTCAAACGACTAACCTTTTGGTTAGTAGCCAAATGCCTTAACCACTGTGCCACCAGTGCTCCTAAGAAGTTAAAATAAATAATTGGAAAGGAAATTGGAAAATTCTGTGCTCATGTATTGGAAGACATAACATTTGAAGACGTACATAATACACAAATGAAATCTTGATCAAAATTCCAACAGCACTTTTTTTTTTACAGATATGAAAACACAAATCCTCAAGTTTAATGGAAAAGTAAGATTTTCTGAATACCCAAAGCAATTATGAAGAGTAAGAATAAAGTAGAAGGCCTCACATTTCCTGACTTTAAAACATACTAAACAATTATAGCTGTCAAAACAGCCTTTGGTTTAATGGTTTAATGATAGACACCCAAACCAATGGAGTACAATTGGGAACTGAAATGCAAATCAATAAATCTATGTTGAACTGATTTTCAACAGGGGTGCTAAGTCAGTTCAATGAGAAAGAACATTCTTCAACAAATGATGCTGGAAAGATTGGATTTCTACATGCAGGAAAATGAAGCAAAGTCCATACCTTACACCATATATGGAACTAAGTCAAAATGGAATAAGAGCTTAAATGTTAAAGCTGAAACTATAATATTCTTAGAAGCATACAGGGATGAAACTATGAGCCCCAGTTTTTGTTTTGTTAATAATGGATTATCAAATACAAAAAATATAATAAATGCATGAGCAACAGAACACAAAATAGATGATTGAGACATCATGAAATACTTATGTTAATCAGAAGACTTTATCAGAAGACTAAATTGAGAATCTAAAGCCTGAGAAAACGTCATTGGTAATAATATATCTGATTAAGTTCTTATATACTATATAAGCAAAAACTGAGCAAAGGCTTTACGCAGATCCTTCACCAACCAGGTTATTCAAGTGGCCAAAAAGCACGTGAGAAAATGCTTATCATCATTGTTGTTGCTGTGTGCCATTGAGTCATACCCGACTCGATTCATAGCAACCCGTCTTTGGGTTGCCGAGGCAGTATCACTACGGAAGTAGAGTGCACCATCTTCCTTCCGAGGAGTGACTGGTGTTATCATCATTAGAGAGACGCAAATCTAAATTACAGTGACATATTCCCTCACCCCTATTGGGATGACAATGATGATAAAATACAAACCAACAAAAGCAGAAAATAAAAAAAATAATAATGGTGTGCATGACACTTACCCACTGCTGGTGGGAAGTTAAAGTAGTTCAACAGCTGTGGAAAACTGCGTGAGGATTCCTAAAAAAATAGAAATAGAACTATAGTAAAACCAATACAAACCAAATTCACTGCCCATCGAGTCATGTCCAATTCAGCGGGATCCCTTCTTGGGTTTCTGAGGCAGTATCACTACAGAAGTAGATCGCCAATCTTCCTTCTGAGGAGTGGCTGGTGGGTTTGAGCTTCCAGCCTTCTGGTTAGCAGCCAAATACCTTAGGCACAACGTCACCAATTCCACTCTTTTTTTTTTTTTCTTAAGTTTAAGAGCTTATTTTACATTCAACATTATCTGTACACTTAGTTTCAATCTCCATTTACCATGCCAAAGCCTAACCCAGTTTCCTCCCCTCCCTGCCTAGTAACCCTCCCCCTGTGCCCCTCAAATTTGTGCAATCCTATTTGTCTTTCATTTCCTCAATTTGAATTTGCCCTTCTGGTATATACTTGAGGGACCTGAAAGTAGTAACATGACAGATGTATGAACACCATTATTCATTGCAGCATTATTCACAATAGGAAAAAGTTGGGAACAACTAAGCACCCATCACCAGATGAATGGACAAACAAAATGTATTACTAACTTACTATGGAATAGTACTCAGTCTTAAAAAAAAAAAAAAAAAAAAAAATCCTGATGAGCTACAACATGTAGGGATGTTGAAGACTATGTTGAGTGAAATAAGTCTATCACAAAACAACAAATACTGCATGGCCTCATTTACATGAAATCACAATGAAATGACAAGAGTGGGTAAGTATATAGACTAATGATTACTAGTGGCTATCAGGGGCAAGAGGGGGCAGGGAAAGGCAAAATCATTCTTTGGGAAGTAGTGAGTTTTTATCTATAGTGATGGGAAAATTGTAATTGGCAAAGAATAATGGTGGCACAACTTGGTAAATGTAACTGATATCACTAGACAGCAGAATAAAAGGAGAAAATGGCAAATTTATTATTACATATATTTTCACAATAACAGCCACCAAATAAATAAATAAGACTGTGCTTTGGTTACCAAGTACCACTCTAACAAGAATATATAAATGGGATGGCTTGAAGAAAGAGGAGTTTATTCTCCTACAGTTTGGAGCCTTTAAGTTTGAGTTCAAAGTGCCAGGCTCTAGGGGTTAGGTGAAAACTCCTCAACTTGGTGATTCAGCTCTGCCTGCTGCTTCTGGCTCCCTGAAGCTGGAGGCTTTTCTTCAATCAGCAGCTGGCCAAGCCCAAGGCTGACAAGTAATAAGGCACATAAGTCCTGATATTACCAAAACACATGGCAGCCATTAATTCAAGTCCATTAAAAGTCCTAAGATTGGCAGAACATGGCAGTCTGCTGAACAACAACTCAGCTACATGTAGGGTTCAAGTGTACCATAAGCTAGAGATCATTCCCCAAGGCTTCATCTTATATATAGAAAGCAGAGCACATCCTTAAGGCAGCTACTAATCTGCTCACAATAGACTCCACCATGGAGTTGATTATCAGTCTCTTCATAGAGAATAACTACATCCAGCTGCCCAGTCACTCAACCAGGCACAACCAAATTGACACATAAACTTAACTATCACAGACTGCAACTGTTGATACTACCTGGTACAACTAAATACCTCATTGAGAGCTAGACAATGTATAGGGAAAACCAAAGAAGAGTTGATGCTTTTGAGTTGTGGTGCTGGTTAAGAATGCTGAAAGTACCATGGAGTGCTAAAAGAGCTAACAAATCTGTCCTGGAGGAGGTACAGTGGGAATACTCCTTGGAAGTGAGAATGGCCAGACTTCATCTCACCTACTTTGGTCATGTTGTCAGAAGGGACCATTCCCTGGAGAAGGATGTCATGTTTGGTAAGATGGAGGATCTACAAAAGAGGGGAAGGCCCTTAGCAAGATGAATTGACACAGTGGCTGTGACAATAGGCTCAAATATAGCAAGGATTGTGGATCTGGTGCGGAACCGGGTGGTGTTTCGTTCTGCTGTGCATAGGGTCGCTATGAGTCAGAGACTACTCAACAGCACCTAACAACAACAACAACAACAAATACCTCATTGGATTTGATTTTGTGGTTCAAAGATTTAGAGTTATGGTTTCGTGGATTGATTCAGTTAATAGTCCAAAGATTATCTTTAATGTGTGAAGTCTACTTCCTAGTTTGGTGAGTAGTACCTGGAGTCTCAAAAGCTTTCAAGCTGCCATCCAAGATACAACAATCAGTTTCTATCTTTAAGGAGCATCACATGAAGAAAATGACTGAGGATTCAGTGAAGGAAATGTACTATATATCTGTCTGCCTACATGATCTACAGTCTCCTTTACCACTGAGATCAGATAACTATATGGTGCCTAACTACCATTACTTAATATTTTAATCAAATCCCAAAAGATGGATCCAGATCAAAAGGAGGGAAAATGTGGAGCAGAACTTCAAATTCTTATGAAAACCATTCTTAATGGATCCATTGAGATGGGGGAATCCCTTTGATCTATTGCCTGAAAATAATCTTGAAGCACTGAACCAAAATTACTTCATTAAATCATCTTTAAAGTAAACAATTTGGCTCAAATATTAAAAAAAAAAAAAAATGCCTTGAGCATTGTGTCCTTTAAAAACTTATCTATATGAGCTCAGATTGACAACAGAAACTCTAAGACACATATGATAACTTCAGGGGGCAGAGAGTCTAAATTATTGGTGGAAAGATATGGATAGTGAGAATGGTAACACACTGTTTAGTATATAACCAATATCATTGAAATATACATGTATAAATCATTGAATAGGAGCTCTGGTAGCATAGTGCCTAAGGCACTTGACTGTTAACCAGAAGGCTGGTGGTTCAAACCCACCAGCCACTCCTCGGAAGGAAGGTTGGGCAATCCTACTTCCGTAGTGATACTGCCTCGGAAACCCAAGGAGGGGTCGCTATGAGTCGGGGCCGACTCGACCGCATATAACAACAACAACAACAACAAATCATTGAATGGTTTATGTTTTGTTGTGTATATTTCCATTTTGCATTCCCGGGATAAATCTACTTGGTCATGGTATACCATACTGTCAATATGCGGTTAGATTCAGTTTGGTAGTACATATTTTGTTCAAAATTGTTGATTCTATATTCATAAGGGATATTTGTGTCTAGTCTTTTCTGTGGTGTCTTTATCTGGCTTTGATGTCAGGATTATGGTTACTTCATAGAATGAGTTAGTAAGTGTCCACATCCATCTTATTTTTTGGAAAAGTTTGAGGATTGGAGTTCAACGTGTGATAGACTTCCCTATTGAAAACATGTGATTCTGTACTTTTCTTTGTTGTGGTTTTTGATGACTGATTAAATTACTAATCTTGTTATGAGACAATTGCAATTTCTGCTTCTTTATGTGTCAATTTAGGTGATTTGTGTTTCAAGAAATGTGTTCATTTCATTAAAATTATTTAATTTATTGGCAAATAATGGTTTGTAGAATTCTCTTATGATTATATTTATTTCTGTACAATCAGTAGTAATGTCCTTATAGCCACTGCCATCAAGTCAATTCTGACTCATAGAGACACCTGTTGAGTTTTCAAGGCAGTAAATCTACAGAAGTCGATTGCTCCATCTTCCTTCCATGGAGTGAGTGGCTTGTGAGTTTGAACTGCCAGCCTTCTGGTAAGCAGTCAAATGTGTTAGGCACTGTGCCACCAAAGCTCCTTAATGACCATATGTAGAATTTTAATGATTTATCTTCTAATTCTTTATCTCCCTAATTTTAATTATTTGTCTTTTCTGTTTTCTTTGTTGGTTTAGCTAAAATTTATAATTTTTATTCATCTTTTCAAAGAATAAACATTTGAATTTATTTGATTATATGTCACCTTCTTGATATTAATATATATATAAAACTAGATAACAGATTAGTGGTTTTCTCAGGTTAGAGAGAGAATAGCAGTGGGGGAGAAGCTGTTGAGGCTACAAAAGGGCACCACACAAGATATATGTTATTATAATAATATTCTGTATCTTGACTATGTCAACATCATTACATTATATTACATAGTAAAACTATTGTACTATAGTTTTGCAAAATGTTATAATTGAAGTAAACAATATCTCTCTGTATTATTATTTACAAATGATTGTTAATCTACAATTATCTCAAAAAATTATTTTAAATTATTCTATAAGTTATTATTTTTTCATTTCAGTCCTAAATCTGCCAGAAATTATGTGAGGGTCTGTGTACATGCATGTACAATTGAACATGTATGTTTTAATGTAAGTTATTCATTCCATGTTCTGATTAGTAATTAATGTTTGCCTCCTAGAGGCAGAAGTCTCTCTGACTGCTGGTGGAGAAGGACGTACTGCTGAGAGAAATGCCCTCCTGAGAGAAATGCACTCCTGAAAAAAACATGCTCCTGAGAGTCATGCACTGCTGGGAAAGAGACACAAGAGACACACTTTGCTGAGACATCGAGAGACACGCACTGCTGGGCAAAAGACTGTGAGAGAATGTTGGCTGAGAGATGGCAGGTTGTGAGAGACTGAGCATTGTTCCTGAAATTGAACTGTAGCCTGGTTCTTCCCTAATAAACCCCATAATCTGTGAGTTCTGTGTGGCTACTGCAGCAAATTATTGAATCCAGCAGAGAGGTGGTGGGTGCTGGGGGAGGAACGGTTGGTGTCAGGGTTGGTGAAAGGGCTGGAGGGAGGTAGCATGTCTGGCCTCGCAGGAATAGTCCTTGGGCTACTGATGGTGATTCTATCTTCCTCTTGTGAGGTTAGAGGAGGTCAGAAGATGCAGCTTCCTTGTCTCTTTGGCAGAAATATATAATAATGATCAGATAGTACAACAGATATATTCTGATTTTATCTGTTACCATCTTTCTTCTCTCTGGAACATTTTAATGAGCTTCAAAGACTGCATTCTAATGTTATCAAATCTATAAAGGATTTCTTAAGAGTTCATTTATCTTCTGTAATACCACAGCAATTTGTTCTTACATCTATAATTACACTTGATACTTAGAAAAATTAC
>NW_006921702.1:9305979-9326036 GCF_000298275.1 Orycteropus afer afer | reverse complement strand
CCAGCCACTCCTTGGAAGGAAGGTTGGGCAATCTACTTCTGTAGTGATACTGCCTTGGAAACCCAAGGAGGGGTCGCTATGAGTCAGGTCTGACTTGACTGCACACAACAACAACAACAACATATTTTACTCATGTAATTCTTATTTATCGTATACAAAGTTCTTTGACAAATGATGAGATAAAGCTGTGTTCAAATTGTTTATTTATTTATAAATACTTCTTTCATTCTTTCTTTATAATATATTAATTTTACAAATATTTATTGAGTACCTCCTATGTGCAGGCTCTGGTCTAGAGGCTGGGAAACATTCCTGAGCAAACCAAAGATATTTTTCCTCATGAGGTTCTTCTTCTAATAGGGTTATGGAAAATACTCAGTAAATATAAAGTGCATCAGTTTTATAAAATAATAAAAGACAACAAGTGTTATAACCAAACTAAGAAACCAAACTCACTGGTATAATGTTGTTTCTGACTCACAGTAACCCTTATTGGGTTTCCAAAGCTGTAAATCTTTATGGAAGTAGATCATCTCATTTTCCTTCTGAGGAACAGCTTATGGTTAGCAATCAAGTGCCTTATCTACTATGCCACCAGATCTCCTTAACAAGTGTTATAGCAAAGAGAAATATTAGAGTAAGGTAAAGCTTATTGGGAGAAGGAGCATTTCGAGCACAAATACCAAGTACAAAAAAAGAATCAGCAAGGAGAATTTTCATAGGAAGAATAATAGTGGAACTCATCATACAAAGACCTTAAAATTTTCCTTCAAGGAAAGTCCAGAAGGCCAGTGTGGTCTGAGTGACTCATGGAGAATGAATGAGGATAGAATATTGGGCAGTTAGGTAGAGAGATAACTGGGGCCAGATCATGTTCAATAGCATAGGTCAAGGTGAAGTATTCAGCTTTACTTCCAGGCAGATAGAGTATTACGGCACATTTTTGATAGATTAGTGACATTATCTGTGAAATTATTACTCTGACTGCTATGCAAGAATAGGAGAATGATGCCACCAGCTCAAAAAACATTTATAGTTGTTCAGGCCAGATAGCATATCATAAACAAGAACAATGAACACAATTAAAAAAAAAAAAAAAAACAGGGTAACCACTTCTTTAAGAAGACAAATGCAGAAGCATTTTTAAAAAATATAAAATTTGCCTGTAAATTCTCTCACTACATATCAATCCAGGACAAGATCACAGTCAAAAGAGGTAAGACAACAGAAAAAGAGGCATAAAACAGTAAGAAAAACTACATGATATGCTTTAAGACAGTTACATTGTGGAAACCTAATAGATAATCTACTCAAAGTAGACTCTGAAGGGGTAAGAGAAAACAAGAATAGATATTTGTAGATGAAACTGCTCAATGTCACCTCTCCTTATGGCTGGAGTTTTGATCACTTGTTATTTTCACCGTGTACTGCTCCAAATGGGTGCGGAGCACTGTTTTCAAGTGCAGGGCTGTTGATACTATGTCATCAAAGAGATTGAAATGAATTGAGTTGTTTTGATCATCATTTTCCAGAAATTCACAGCATGTGTTGCCTAGCTTTGATAATGACAATTGAAAATCCCCACAGGCACAGGTACTGTGTCTCTCTTCCTTTTTGAGGATTGTCAGCGGGATATTTCTGTTCAGACTAGGCCACCTATCTCACATTTAAATGAGATTGATTTGCCCCTTCCTCCCTCCACAGTGTGTTCTGCACCAAGAACAGGTTGCTCATGTAATATATATTGATTTCACCTCATGTCATTAGGAGGAAATAGATCAATCTTCATTTCAGTATTCATAATGGCCTGCTATAGAAAATGTAAGTTTTTTCCCTTGACTACAGAATTTTGGAGGAGCTCTGGTAGCATAGTGCCTAAGGCACTTGACTGCTCACCAGAAGGCTGGCGGTTCAAATCCACCAGCCACTCCTCGGAAGGAAGGTTGGGCGATCCTACTTCCGTAGTGATACTGCCTCGGAAACCCAAGGAGGGGTCGCTATGAGTCGGGACCGACTCGACGGCCAACAACAACAACAACAACAGAATTTTGGGATGTAGATCTGCCTTCTTTGTTTGTTTCTTTATTTTTAATCTTTTTATTTTGATTTTGTGGAAAGTTCATAGAGAAAATTGGTTTTCCATTCAACAATCGTATACATTTTCTTTTGTGTCATTGATTGTAATCTCCACAATATAACAGTACTCTTACAACTTCTTCCTTGTTTTTTTCATTTCCTTTAGTCCTTCTTTCCTATCCTCTCCTGACATCTGAGCTTTACCCCTGGTCAAATGCTGCCCATTTGATCTCATACAGTTGATTGTTCTAAGAAGTGCATACCTCCCTGGTGTGATGGTTCACTGTCTTTTGTTTCACTTAAGGTTGAGCCACAGGAATGAGTACAATTCCAGGTCTGAAAAATATGTAAGGACTATAACCTCAGGATTCTATCAGTTTATCAGACTAGTAAACCTGTTTTTTTTTGTTTTTTTACTTTTTTTATTATTTTGGCTTTTGTTCCACACTTTTCTCTCACTCTACCCAGGACTTCCTATTGTGATCCTTTTCAGAGTAGTTAGCTGTTGTTGCCTTCCAGTTCTTCAGGTCTCAGGGTCATGAAAGCTAGGGTTCACATCTTTTAAACTAATTGTTTCCTTATGTCTATATATTTTCATGGGTGAAATTTCATTCTCCACAGCTACTCAGCTTGTGTATCTATCTATATATCCACCTCTAGACTATTTATTGTACTTATGATAAGATTATTTAACTCTTGTGCATCTCCCAGTGTCTTCCTTTGCCTTGATCACTTTGTGCTGACATCCTCCTTATTTTATATTACTTTACCCTTAACGCAAGTTAATGTGTCTGTGCACAACTTAGTGATTTAATTTTCCTTCCCCTCCCACTTACGTTCAAAAAATTGTTTCTTTCTATGTGTAAACCAACTCTTGACTTTTTATAATACTGGTCTCATACCATATTTTGTCTTTTTTGATTAATTTCATTCAGCATAGTGTCCTACAGGCTCATCCATGTTATGAGATACTTAGCAGATTCATCATTATTCTTTAACATTGCATGGTATTTCATTGAGTGTATGTACCATATTTTGTTTATCCATTCATCTCTTGAAGTGCACTTAGATTGTTTAATTTTTTGCTATTTTGAATAATGCTTCAAACATTATTAATGTATAATGATTAATGAATAATTAATATTATTAATTAATATTTAATAATCATTTAATAATATGTTAATAAATATTTAATAATATTTAATAATTAATAATATTAATATTAATGGATAATGCTGCAAGATATATGCATGGATGTGCATGTATCTGTTCATGTCATGGCTCTTATTTCTCTAGTATGCTTGATACACAGTAGTGGGTTTGCTAGATCATATGGCATTTCTATTTCCAATTTTTTAAGGAAGTGCCATACTGTTTTCCAGTGGTTGAACCATTTTAGAACCCCACTAACCGTGTACTATGGTTACAGTGTCTCCACACTCTCGGCAGTATTTGTTGTTTTCTGTTGAACTTTGCTACTAATGCTGTGGTACGATTTTTCCTGAGCTGCTTTCACAATCTTAGGCTACTTGAAAGCCACCTGCAGGCTCAGCTGACACCCAAGTCCAAAGGGTGATACTGAGCAGAGTCAGAAGATATTTTTGTCCTTGATTTTAAAACCTTTTATTGTAATATGTCTTGGTGATTTTATTTTGGGGTCTATCTTATTTGGGGTTTATTGAGCTTCTTGAGTGCATATCTTCTCATTTTTCCTGATGTTAGGGAAGTTTTCCTCCAAAAAGTCTTTGACAATTTTTGCAGTGCTTTTTTTTAGTCTCTTCCTACTCTGGAATTCCAGTCATAGTTTATTCCTTTTGATGATGTGATACACAATTTATTTTTCTTCATTTATTTTCCATTCTTTTCTCTGATTGTTCCTCCAGGAGATTAGTATTAAGAGATTTGTCTTACGTTTAGCCAATTACCTATGTGGGTGCTGGTGCATTCCTTGGTGAGGAGAGCCAGTTATCTGTTTCCTGCCACAATCAGAATATTGCTTGCAATAATTAAAAAATGGCTTTTTCTGCCAGGCCAATTGGCAATTCATTGCTCTGTATGTTTCATTTATCACATTTTTCATTCAGTCTCTTCCTTTAATTGGTGTTTGATACATTTCTTTATCCTTTCCATTGAAGGTCTGCTTTCTAGGATTTCCATTCATATGCATTTCACTTGCTTTCTCTGGTCTTTGTTGTAAAGGATCTGAATAATATATCTAACTATTCAACCATCTTGGATCTTCCTCTTATACCTGTCTTATTGTGTGGCATGCATTTGCTTGCTGCCTATGGACTTATATAGCAGAGTCTTAGAAATAGAAGAAGTGCCAAAAGAGACATCCATGCTGTACTTAATCCTATATTTACATTTCTTGCCAGATAATCCTTCAACCCCCATTTCAGGATTTACTGTGATAGGAACTTGATTTTCTTACAATGAAGTGCATTCCATTTTCAGGTTGGTAGACATATTTTTTATTGGTCTTAATTGTGGGATCTGGAGTTATGTTAAATATTTCAAATCCAGTATTTTCATCAGAAAGTACTTCAGATGTTTGAAGTCAATAAATAGGTCTTTCCCAAGTATACACTCGTGATTCAAACTGTTCCAGAGAAGTCATACGGAGGAAGACCTATCACACTCTAGTCATGTCTCTATGAACATCTTCCCATTTCTCATTGACCTTCCTAAGTATTGTGACTGAATTAGTACAAGCTGGTTCTGATGTCTTCAGATCTCTGGAAGGTAGTGTCCAGACAGCCTTGTTCCCAGTTCCTGTAATGTCTGTAGAGCTTAGGCTACTTGAAGGCCACCTGCAGGCTCAACTGACACCCAAGTCCAAAGGGTGATACTGAGCAGAGTCAGAAGATATTTTTGAAATTGTACACTTTCTGTGATTCAGGAACCAGTCATCTCTGGTTAAATAATACCCCTTTATAGAGTCTTTCTTTTGTAATGGAACATAAGGAGAGAGTCTACCTGTGATTTGTTTTGCCTTCTATTCAGGTCATAATAATGAAATAAAACCCTCTAGTTTTTCTGAGCACTTTTTATATTTAAAAATATGTATACTTAGCTTTATGCATATTTTTAAAAGGAATAAACTGAGTAATACTATTAAGTAGTTTTTCATACCTAGAAACAAAATTTTTAACCTAACTTTGCATGATATCAAAGATTATGTTCTTATTTTTCCTATCACCATGTCTGCCATTGCTAAATTGTCCTAACACTGTCTGTATTTTATATTTATAAATTATAAACTTCCTCCTCATCTTGAGTGTCAGAGTGGATAAGTTGTGGTGCAGTAGTATTGTTAATAACTTTTAGAGAACAATTGTATTTATTTTTATGATGGTTAGTAATTAGGTGTCACCTTGACTAGGCTGCATTCTCATTGGTTTGGCAGATATTGGATTGATAGCTTTTCCATAATGTAATATAATGTATTCAACTCCATGAATTGATCTTTTGTGAACAACCAGTTGGTTGAAAAGGGATTTTCCTTGGGTGTGTGGCCTTCCACCAGTATGTAAATAGATATTCTGGCTTGGCTTGCTCTATCTCGACCATGCCCCCTTCTCATCACCTGACCTCCTGTTCTTGAGTACTAAGCCTGTAGAAGTCTTCAGCCTTCTCTCTGACCTGCAGATTCTGGATTCACCAGCCCCCACAGCCCTGTGATCCAACAGAATTTTCCTGCCACCAGAACTACGATTATTTAATGTAAGTCCCCATAATTAGAAAACCCATTTCCTTAAAGCAAGCCTATCTATCTATCTATCTATCTATCTATCTATCTATCTATCTATCTATCTAAACTTCATTATTTTTTCTCCTCTAAGGAATTCAGACTAAGACATTTGGTACTGAGAGTGTTGGTAGAGAAAAATTCTTAAGGATGAGTTTTCTGACTTGGCTCTCAAGTTTGGCTGGATATGGAGGCACTAGTGAAGGTACTTCTACTAGAAAAGAAGGCAATGTTAATCCCCAGTACTACTTAACAAAAGATATGTGCAAAATATCACCACCATTTTATCAATTATTTGTGAGGAACAAGGCTCTGGCTGATTGTGTGATTGTGTAGTGATACTGCTCAATATTTTTGTAAAATTGGCAGATATAATGAAGCTGGCTGGTCAGTCCTACTTTTGCTAGACAAAGTAGAGAAAGGAAAACTCAGGATGAACTCAGGATTTCAGAGTTCTAGCTCAAGCATAACATAAAGAACCTGAAACTTGCCATTTGTGCCCCAAAAGAGAACCTTGTTTCTTGGAATAACAGACCTGATATTGCTGAAAACAAAAATCAGAGTCTTACCTTAAGGGTAAGAAAATTGCAGGTAAGAGAATTGCATATCAATTGAATTCACAAATTGAAAAGATGTCTGAAGTTAAAGTAAGGGCATTGGTTGGGAAGACATGGGATCGTGAAAATTGAGATGGGTACATAGGGTATACACAGACACAGGTACATTGAGCACCTACATTCTGTTGAATCACCCTTGGAAGTAGAATCAGCCTTTCCACACCCAGCTGAAGAGATTAATCCAACTTTTTTTGTTGTTGTTGCTAAATCACATTTCCCAGTAAAATCAGCCCTCCCACTCCAATCTGATGAGATTAACCCAGGTGCCTCTGAGGAGTCCAGCTCCTGAGGTGTCATCTGAGCCAGATGCCTTGCAAGACATTGCTGAACGTCCCCAGGACCCACCTCAATTACCCGTTTGTGCTTCTAGACCTATCACTAGACGCATGCTTTCAAGAGGCTACCAAGAAGTGAAGTACAAAGTGTGACCATTGAGTATAAATATGTGCTTCATTTCCTAATGTATACAAATCTGTGGAATATATTTGGGAATCACTATTAGGGTATGCGATAATGGTCCAAGGAACTTAAATTTTGATCAGACTGAGTTTATTGATTTGGGCCCACTAAGCAGAAATTCTTGAATCAATGTTTCAACTTGAGGAAACAGAAAAAGATATAATAGTTGATTTGTTTGGTGGGCTGAGATGTAGACTAAAAGGTGGCCTACAATAAATGAAATTGAAATGCCAGAATTCCCTTGGTATACTATAGAAGAAGGCATCCAAAGGCATACTGTTATTGTTATTAGGTGCCATCAAGTCAGCTCTCATTCATAGCAACGCTAAGTACAAAAGAACAAAACACTGTCTGGTCCTGCACCATGCTCTCCAATCCTTCTTATGCTTGAGCCTATCATTGCAGCCATTCTGTCAACCCATCTCATTGAAAGCCTTCCCCTTCTTCACTGACCCTTGAGTTTACTAAGTAAGATGTTTTTCTCTAGTGAATGGTCTCATCTCACCACATGACTAAAGTGGTGAGACGAAGTTAGGTCATTCTTGCTTCTAAGGAGCATTCTTGTTATACTTCCTCCAGGACAGATTTGTTTGTTCTTCTGGCAGTCCATGGTATTTTCAATAATTTTCACCAACACCACACTTCAAAGACATCGTTTCTTCTTCTATCTTCCTTATTCATTGTCCAGCTTTCACATGGATATGGGGCTATTGAAAATATTCTGCTTTAGGTTAGGTGCACCTTAGTCTTTAAAATTACATCTTTACTTCTTACCACTTTAAAGACACCTCTTGCAGAAGATTTGCCCAAAGTAATAAGGCATCTGATTTCTTGACTGATACTTCCATGGGTGTTAATTATGGATCCAAGTAAAATAAAATTCCTGACAATTCAATATTTTCTCCATTTATTGTGATGTTGCTTATGGGTTCCATTGCAAGAATTTTCATGTGCATGTGTGTGTGTCTATATATATATATATATATATATATATATATAGAGAGAGAGAGAGAGAGAGAGAGAGAGAGAGAGAGAGAGAGACAGACACACACACATATGTTTATTTAATTATTTATGTTGAAGTATAGTCCATACTGAAGACTGTAGTCTTTGATCTTCACTGGTAAGTACTTCAAGTCATTTTCACATTCAGCTAGCAAGATTGTATTATCTGCACATCAGGTTGTTAATGAGTCTTTCTCCAATCCTAATGCTACATTTTTTTTTTTTTTCTATAGTCCAGCTTCTTGAATTATTTGCTTAGCATACAGAACGGATAAGTGTAGTAAAAGTATATAACCCTGATATACACTTTTCCTGATTTTATACCATGTTCTGTTCTAATGACAGCCTATTGGTCTGTGTAGAGGTTCCTCATGAGCACAATTAAATGTTCTGGAATTCCCATTCTTCATAACATTACCTATAATTTATTTATTTATTTATTTATTTATTTTATGATCCACACAGCCCAATGCTTTTGCTTAGTCAATTAAACACAAGTAAACATCTTTCTGGTATTCTTTCTTTTAAGCCAAGATCCATCTGATATTGTCAATGATATTCCTCATTTCAAATCCTCTTCTGAACCCAGCTTGAATTTCTAGAAGTATCCTGTCAATATAATGCTGCAAATGTTTTTGAAATATATTCAGCAAAATTTTACTTGTGTGTGATATTAATGATGCTGTTTGAAAATTTCCACCTTCTGTTGGATCTTCTTTGGAATGGGAACAAATTCCAAAGACTTAGGGAAATTGGGATGTTAGAATAGATTTATCATGTAAGTTTCATAGACTTTCACAGGGAGAACACATATTTCACCACAAGTATGAAAAATAAATTTGTGAATGGAGCTCCAGTATCCATGAAGACTGTTGTGATTGTACTTTATGTAGGCTATGTTTTACAGTGATAACTGCCCTCACTAACTTAAGAAGCATAACTAGAATGGAGATATTTGGATACTGAGACAGCAGTAGCCAAGTGGTGGAACTTAATCACCAAAGACAATGTCTGAATTGTTTCCATAATAGGTAACAGAGTCAAAGCTGTAATGTTAGTAGTTGACTTACATGGACTTAGGCCAAACTCTACTTAGTTATAGAGTCCATAGCAGTGACACTTGAGCCTCTTAAATGAAGGCTAGGCTGGGCCTCATTGTTAAAGGACCTCACTACACTGCCAAAAATTTATACTGTGAATGTTTCCTCCAGCCTTCACCAAAGGGATCTATGACCTATTCCAAACATGACTGTTCATTGAAGAAAAGGAAATAATCAGACCTTTGGGGATTAATGCACACTAGCTCTGAACTGACACTAATTTCCAGGACAGAAAAAACATACTGTGCTCCCTCCCCATTAAGAATAGGAGTCTATGGAGATGAGGTTATCAATGGAATATTAGCAAGGTCTATCTCACAAAGGGTCCAATGGGTCTGAAAACACATCCCATAGTGATATCCCCAGTTCCAGAATGAATAATTCAGAAAGACATACTCAATAATTAGCAAAACCTTCACATTAGACCTCTGACATGTGAAGTAAAAGCTATTATATTAGGATTTTGGGGTAAAGTCCTGCCATCCTCTGCAGATAGCTAGTATCCTTTTGAGAAAGGCCAAGTGGAATTCACTAGAACTACCTCTACTTAGGAAAATTATAAACGGAAAGCAATTCTACATTCCCGGATTGATTGCTGAGATTAGTGACACCATCAATGACATAAAAAATGTAGGAGTAGTGATTCTTAACCACATCTTCATTCAACTCTTTATTTTTCTTGTGCAGAAAACAGGTGAGTCTTGGAGAACAACAACGGATTATCATAAACTTAACCAGTTGGTGATCTTCAGTTTGTCTTTAGCTGTCAAGAACATCAATCACCTTCACTGTCCTATATGAGGAGTGTATCAGCTCTCCAGCCCTATGTCATAATTTGGTGCACAAGGACCTACCTCACATTTCATTCCACAAAACATCACACTAGTCTATTCATTGATGAAATTCTGATTATTGCGATTATAGAAATTTTAAGGAGAAATATCAACATTAGACATGTTGGAAAAAACATTTGTGTGCCAGAGGGTGAAAAATTAAGCAGAAAAAAAATTCAAACATCTTCCATCTCAGTGAAATTTCTAGATGTTCGTGTGAGATATGTCAAGATATTTAGTCTAAAGTGAAGGATAATTTGTTGTAACTGGCCCCTTCTAAAATGAAAAAAGGTGGCTCAGTGCCTGATAGACCTCTCTGGATCTTTGAGTCCACATGTCTCTCATTTTTAAGTGACAAAAATGGCTTTTTATGAATGGGGCCCAGAATAAGAGAAGGCTCTGCAAAAGGTCCAGCCTGATGTGCAAGTTGTTCTACCACTTGGGCCACATGATCTGGCTGATTCAGTGGGTTGTTTGAAGTGTCAGAGGCTAATAAGAATGCTGTTTGGAGTCTTTAGAAGGCCCCTCTTGGTAAATCACAGCACAGATGCTTAGGATTTTGGAGTAAAGTCCTGCCATCTTCTGCAGATTACTAGCATCCTTTTAAGAAATAGCCTTTGGCTTCTTACTGGTACTATTAGAGACTGAAAACTTAACAATGGGTCATCAAGTTGCCAAGTGACATGAACAACCTATCATTAACTGAATTTTGTCTGATCCACAGAGTCATAAATTTGGATGTGCACAGCAGCACATTAAATAGAAATGAAATATACCAGGTAAGGCTTGAGTAGTACCTGAAGCTTGAAGTACGTAAGTTACATGATGAAGTGGCCCAAATGCCCGTGGCCCCACTCCTGTTACAGTGCCTTCTCTCTCCCAGCCTGTTCCTGTGGTCTCATGAGGAGTTCCTTATGATCAGTTGACTGAGGAAGAGAAAACCTGTGCCTATTTTACAGATGGTTCTGTGTGATATACACACTACTCAGAAGTGGACAACTGTGGCACTGCTGACATTTCTTAGACTTTTCAGAAGGACAGTGGGAAAGGGAAATCCTCCCAATGGGGAGAACTTTGAGCAGCACCTGGTTGGTTGTTCATTTTGCTTGGAAGAAGAAATGGTCAGATGTACAACTGTACACCAATTTATGGGCTGTGATCAATGGTTTTACTGGATGGTCCAGGACTTGGAAGAATCATTATTGAAAAATTGGTGACAGGGAGTTATTGGGAAGAAATATGTGAATTTACCACTGTGAATGGAACAAAGTGAAGATATTTGTATCTCATGTGAATGCTCACCAAAGGGTGAAATTGGCAGAGGAGGATTTTAACAATTAAATGGAGAGGATGAATTGTTCTGTGGATACCAGTGAGCCTTTTTCCCCACCCACTACTGTCATTGCCCAATGAGCTCCTGAACAAAGTGTCCATGATGGCACAGATGGAGGTTATATATGGGGTCAGCATCATGGACTTCCACTCAACATGGCCTTGTCTAATATCATGGTATACCATACAACATTGCCTTGGATTAAGGAGCTCACTTCACAGCAAAAGAAGTGTCGTAATCACCTATACATGTGGAATTCACTGATCTTACCATTCTTAATCATCCTGAAAAAGCTTGCTTAACAAAATAATGGAATGGTCTTTTAAAGACTCAATTAGTGTCAGCTAGGTGGAAATACCTTGCATGGCTGGGGTAATGTTCTCCACAACCAAAAACCCACTGCCATTGAGCAGATTCTGATTCATAGTGGTCCCATAGAGCATAGTATAGCTGTCCCGTAAGAATTCCAAGGTAGTAAAGCTTTCCAGAAGCAGACAGACTCATCTGTCTCCTGTGGATTAGTTGATGGGTTTGAACAACCAAGCTTTGGGTTAGCAGTAGAATGCCTTAACCACTGCACTACCAGAGGTGGATGTGTATTCTTTAAATCATCATCCAATACATGGTGTTGTTTTTCTCATACCCAATAGCCAAACTTCCAGGAATCAAGAGGTGGAAATGGGAGTGGAACCATTGACTACTACCCCTGGTCACACACTTGAAAATTTTTATTTCCTGTATTTATAATTTTAGGCCTTTTTGTCTAAAAGTTCTCAGTTCCACAAGGAAGAATGTTCCTATTAAGAGAGATAATATTGATTCAATTAAATTCAAAGTAAACCCCATAATCCAACCACTTGGAGCCCTCATGCCTCTGAATAAAATAAGAGATTTACCAGATTGTTTGATGTGATTGATCCTGACTACCAAGGAGAAATGTACTGTTGATACATAATGGAGGTAAAAAAAAAAATATGTCTAGAAAGAGTGGATACCTCAGAGCACCCCTTAGTACTGTAGTCCCTCATCATTACAATAATAGAAAAATTATTGTGGGGCCATCAATTAGGTTTGAGCTCTTAGGGACCCTATACATGACAAAATAAAATACTGTCAAGCCCTGCACCATCTTCACAGTTGGTGCTGCATTTGAAGTCATTATTACAGCCACTGTGTCAGTCTATCTAATTGAGATTCTTCCTCTTTTTCATTGACCTTATGCTTTACCAAATATGAAGTACTTCTCCAGTGATTGGTCCAAGGCATATGAGATGAAGTCTTACCAACTTTGCTTCCAAGGAGCACTCTTGCTGCATTTCCTTCAACAGAGACTTGTTCATTCTTCTCACCATATGTTCAATATTCTTCATCAATACCATATTCCAAGGCTTCAATTCTTCTTTAGTTCTCCATATTCATTGTCCTGGTTCTGTATGCATATAAGATGATTGAAACACGATAGCTTAGGTCAGGCACACCTTAGTCTTCAAAGTAACATTTTCACTCTTCAACACTTTACAGAGGTTTCCCCCCCCCCCAGCAAATTTTCCCAGTGCAGTATATTGTTTGATTTCTTGACTGCTGCTTCTCTGAGCATTGATTGTGGATCTAAGCAAGATAAAATGCTTGACAATTTCAATATTTTATCCATTATCATGATGTTGCTTATTGGTCCATTTGTGAAGATTTTATTTATTTATTTATTTATGGTGTCATCCATACATGATCTTCATAAGTAAGTCCTTCAAGTTCACTTTGCTTTCAGCAAGCAAAGTTGCTTATTATAATCTGCATAGCACATGCTAATGAGTTTTCTTCTAATCCTGATGCCATGTTCTTCTTCATATAGCATAGCTTCTTGGATTTTTTTCTCAGCTTATAGATTGAATAAGTGCAATCTATAAGTGTAGGATACATCCTAATACACACCTTACAGATTTTAAACTACACAATATCCCCTTGTTCTATTTTAATGACTGTTCCCTGGTCTATGAACAGATTTTCATGAGCACAATTAAGTGTTCTGGAATTCCCATTCTTTTCAATGTTACTCATAAGTTGTTATGACCACACGGTTGAATGACGCCGGTCCTATTCAGAAAGTCTACTAATGGCTTAGACTATTTGAGATTGAATATTTTGGTTACTCTGGTCAGTACAGAAACATAACCACCTGAGGTTGCTGACAGCAAACAGAAAATGGAATGGGTGGTAGAAGAAGATAATTCTAAATAATAGTTCCAGAAATGAGGACTATAAAGGTTAGTAGTATTTCCCCTTGTTTTGTTATGTGCTTATGTTTACATATATATGTATATGTAAATATGTAATATCTTTGTTTTCTTCCCTCCCTTATCCCATTATTTTTTATAAAATGCAAGATGTAAAAGAGGCTAATGTGGTTTTGGTTGTATGCATTTTTTATTGTATCATATTATGTGCAAATATGACTTTAAAATCACCCTTATTAGGAGATTATGTATGGTTTAAGGAAATGTGTATAAGTACCACATTGATAAGGAGTGGACTGCTATGGTTAATGTTATGTGTCAACTTCCTAGTATATGATTCTCAGTGACTTGGCAGAGATTGGACTAATTTTTCTTCCATAATGCAATTATCTTCATGATGTGACCTGATATGAGCTTTCAAACCATTCAATGGGATGTTTCCTTGAGGGTGTGGACTGCCTCTAGTATATAAATGGATGTTTTGGCAAGACTCTATGTCAACCCCACACTCTTCTCATCACCTATTCTCCAGTACTTAAGCCCAAAGCCTGTAGATGTCTTCAGTCTGCTGCCAGATATTTTGGATTTTTCATTCTCTGAAACCATGTGATACACTTGATACAGCAGAAGTCTTCAGCCTACTGCCTGCCCCACATATTTAGGCCTTGCCAACCACCACAAAATGAACCATTTCCTTGTAGTAAATCTCTCTATATATATATTTTTGTGCATATGGCTCACTGGTTTTTCTCCTCTAGAATCTCAGACTAAGAAAATATTTATTAAAAATGTAATAATAAACAATATGTAGTCATTACTGTGAATGTGGGGAAATAAGACATATTTTCTATCTTGGGAGGTGAGAAGACACTTTGCTGCTCATGTAGGAACTCCCCATCCAGGCTTTCTCCCCTGTCTTTTATAGCCACTTCTCAAATGTACTGTCCATTCTTACAGTCTCCAGTTTTTAATTCCCTCCCTTCTCTTCCCATTGATATTCCACTACTAAAATGATTACCCACCACTTGTCTGTCAGTTTGTTGTACTGTGGCAATTTGTGTGTTGCTATGAAGCTGCAGGCTATGTCACCAGTATTTCAAATACTTCCAGAGTCATTCGTGGTGGACAGGTATCAGCAGAACTTCCAGACTAAGACAGGGAAGAAGGACCTCATACACAGCTCAAAGAATTGACCAGTGAATACTTTATGAAGGGCAGTGAAACACTGTCTGATATACTACTGGAAAACTTTATAAATAGCCCTGAAACATAGTCTGAGATAGTGCTAGAAGATGAGTTCCTGTGGTTGGAAATGCTCAAAACATGACTAAGGAAGAGCTGTCTCCTAAAATTAGAGTAGACCTTAGTGACATGGATGGAGCAAAGATTTTGGAACCTCCATTTGATGATCATTCATTACTCAAAATGGGAAGAAACAGCTGTAAACATCCATTAGTAATTAATTAGAACACAGAATGTACGAAGATTGAAGGCGGGGAAGTTGGAAAAGAAATTGAACACATAAAGATCAATGTCCTAAATATTAATGAGCTGAAATAGCTGGTATTGGCCATTTTGAATCAGGCAAATATATGATCTACTGTCCTGAGAATGACAAATTGAAGAGTCATGGTATTGCATTCATCATTACCAAGAGTATTTCAAGATCTATCCTGAAGTGCAATGCTTCCAGTTATAGGATAATGTCTATATAACTACACAGAAGACTAGTTAATACTATTATGATTCAAATATACACAACTACTGAAGCCAAAGACAAAGAATTTGAAGAAGATTTTTACCAACTTCTGCAGTCTGAAATTGACCAAACATCCACTCAAGATATGTTTATTATTACTGGGGATTGATATACAAATGTTAGGTGGAATACAAAGAGTCATTGTACAAAAGAATGGTAGATTTTTAAATATTTCAAGAGGTAGCATGTGATCAAGAGCAAACAGTATTGGAGGAGGAAGTTGACACTGCACTGAAGGAGTGTGGGGGGGTTAAGACTCCAGGAATTGATGGAATATACATTGAGATGTTTCAACAAACAGATGCTGTGCTGGAGGCACTTACTCGTCTATGCCAAGTAATTTGTAAGACAGATTCCTGGACAACTGACTGGAAGAGATCTATATTTGCACCTGTCCAAAGATAGATGATCCAATGGAATGTGGAAATTATCAAATAATATCATTCATATCACACAAAAGCAAAATTTTGCTAAAGATAATTCAAAGACAGTTGCAGCAGTAGATTGACAGGAAAGTACCAGAAATTCCAGCAATATTCAGAAGAGGACATGGAATGAGAGATATCATTGCTGCTGTCACATCGATCTTGGCTGAAAGCAATGAATACCTGAAAAATATTTACTTTTGTTTCATTGACTATGCAAAAGCATTTGATTATGTGGATCATAGCAAATCATGGATAACATTGCAAAGAATGGGAATTCCAGAACACTTAATTGTGCTCATGAGGAACCTGTTCATAGACCAGGAGGCTGTTGTTCAAACAGAGCAAGGGGATACTGCAAGGTTTAAAAGCAGGAAGTGTATCCATCAGGGTTGTATCCTTTCACCATACTTATTCAATCTGTATCCTAAGAAAATTATCTGAGAAGCTGGACTATATAAAGAAGAATGTGGCATCAGATTTAGAGGAAGACCTGATTAATAATCTGTGATATGCGGAGGACACAACCTTGCTTGCTGAAAGTGGAGATGATTTGAAGCATTTGCTGATGACAATTAAAGATTACAGTCTATAGTATGGATTGCACCTCAACATAAAGAAAATGAAAATCCTTACAACTGAACCTATAAGCAGCATCATGAACAAAGGAGAAATGACTTATGTTGTCAAAGATTTCATATTACTTGGTTCCTTAATCAACACCAATGGAAGCAGCAGTAAAATAATCAGATGATGTATTGCATTGGGCAAGTCTACTGCAATAGACCTCTTTAAAGTGCTGAAGATCAAAGATGTCTCCTTGAAGACTAATGTGCATCTAACCCAAGCAATGTTTTTTTTTTCAAATGTCTCATATGCATGTGAGAGCTGGACAATGAATAAGAAAGACCAAACAAGAGTTGATGTTTTTGAGTTGTGGTGTTGGTGAAGAATACTGAAAGTACAATGGGCTACCAGAAAAACTAACAGATATATCTTGGAAGAAGTGCAGCTGGAATACTCTTTGGAATGGAAAATGCTGAGACTTTGTCTCACCTACTTTGGTCATGTTGGAAGAAGGGACCATTCCTTGGAGAAGGATATCATGTTTGGTAATGTGGAGGGTTAGATAAAAATAGAAAAGCCCTCAACAAGATGGATCGACACAGTATCTGTAATGATGGGCTCAGGTACAGCAAGGATTGGGAGGCTAGTGCAGGACTAGGCACTGTTTCATTCTGCTTTCCACAGGGTCATTGTAAGTCAGACTCAACTCAATGACATCTAACAACAACAAAAACAACAACAATGTGTCCTCTGTCCATGGATGTAGTCCTTCTGATTCCTATGTATTCCATCTGGTGAGGTACATGTGTATATTCACAATACAGGTTTCCACAGTGGTTGTATCATTTTACAATGATACAGTGTGTCACTAGCTGTGTTTGAGAGTCCCAATCTCTCCACATCCTTATCAGCAGTTGGCTATATTCTGTCTTGTTGAACTTTGATATTAATGCTGGGATGAGATGCTATCTCATGTTTGTTTTGATTTCCATCTCTCTACTGCCTAATGATTGTGAATGCTTCCTCATGTGTTTATTGGCTTCCTGAATATCTTCTTTGGTGAAGTGTTCAATTTTTCTTCTGATTTAACAGATAAATTACAGTTTTGTTCTAAATTGTATATACTTAATTACCAGTTACATTAATTTTTTTTAAATTGAGATGATGTATTGCCTATTTAGATGTTTTGCTCATTATAAATTAATTAATGTTTTAATTTCTAAATTATGTATAGTTCATTTATTAAGAATGTTAAAACATGCAAATATGTACAATTGACCTTCCGTATGCCTGGGTTCTCCATCTATAGATTCAACCAACCATGGTTAGAAAATATTCAAGAAAAAAAAAAAAATAGTGGTCAAAGTACATACAGGCTGATTTAAGTGGTATTTACATAACATTTACATTGTATTAGGTATTATAAGTAGTCTAAACCCACTGTTATGAGTGGATTCCAACTTATAATGATGATCCCTATTGGGTTTCCAGTGCTGTAAATCACTATGCAAATAGACTGCCTCACCTTCCTCCCATTGAGCAGGTGGTGGGTTTGAATTGCCAACATTCTGGTTAGCAGCCAAATGCCTTACACACTGCACCAACATCACTCCTTATGAGTAATCTATAGATAATTTAAAGGATAGAAGATAGTGTGCTTAGGTTATATGCAAGTTCCACAGCCACTCCTTGGAAGGAAGGTTGGACAATCTACTTCTGTAGTGATACAGCCTTGGAAACCCAAGAATTGTTCACTATTAGTTGGGTCAGACTTGATGGCACATAACAACAACAACAATGACATTTTATTTAGGAAACTTGAGCATTTACAGATTTTGGTATGTGCGAGGCCCTTGAACTATGCCTCATGTATAATATGGGATGTCTGTACAAATCTACTCCAAGTTTTCATTTCTCTTTCCATTCCCTTTTTGTTTATTTATTATTTTTGTTTGCTTTTTTACTTGGCTTAAGTATTATTCCATTGTTTCTTTATGGAGCTATTTATGTTTAATATAACACAAGGTCTGTACCATACCAAGTCTAATTAAATGAAAGAGTCTATTCATGGGGCAAAGTATGAGCGGAGAAAAGGAAAACATTCCCAAAGTTATTTGCTAATGAGAAAGCAGGCAAAGAGACAGTTGAAACTCTTAAATGGCAACAAGCTAGGATATCTAAAGAATACCTTGCTGCCTATCTTTGTAGAGCCACCCATTGAAGAATATTGCTGCAAAAATGCCTTGGATGTTCTAGCATTTGAATTTCAACATTTGTACATATTTCATATTGGATTGGAATGAAATATTTCACAAATATGCATAGAGTCATTTGAAAAAATGGCAGTACTATATTACATTTGATATATTTCAATCTATAGCACTTATCTGAGACTCTCATTTTCACTGATTACATGTGAACCCTGAAGCTAAGTATCAGTCATCCGTTTTGTCACTTAATGCTTCTAACAATAATGATTTGGTTGTGTGATATTCTTGAAAAAAATTTCTGCAATAAAATCTATTTTTGTTTTGTTTTCCTTTATTTTTATTTTTAGAAAGACTTTTCACCGGAATGAGATTGAACAGGTATCCATTATCTCTTAATTATGTTTTCTATTCTTTCATTTGTTTCTACATATAACTCATCTAAGCATCTGTATGGGAGCTCTAGTACTGTAATGTCTAAGGTGTTTGACTGCTAACCAGAAGGCTGGCGGTTCAAATCCATCAGCCACTCCTTGGAAAGAAAGTTGGACAATCTACTTCCGTATTGAAACTGCCTCGGAAACCCAAGAAGGGGTCATTATGAGTCGGGTCCGACTCCATGGCACATGATAACAACAACAAAGCATCTGGATAAACAATGCTGATACACTGTAAATGCTAAAAAATTCTCAATGCTAAGGTCTCTGCTGTTGTATGCTTTTAAACATACCTTCACTCTCTTGAAGAATAAAAGAGAGTGGGAAATAAAATTTATTGCTCAATATATGTTAAACATATATTGTAATATAATGTTTTAAAATCCACACCAAATATCCTTAGTCTCCTTATGTCAGCCATATTTGGATAGGAAGCTTCCTCCATTTCCCCTTGGTGAACATCCCTAACTCGAAGGCACATGTTGCAAGTATAACTGACAAAATTTTCAAGTTCTCTGACCTCTCTGTTACATTTCCCATGAAAATCACAATACGGGTGTTTTCCCACAGTCCTCTCTACCTCTGCCTTGTGATCTCCCTGTATTTTCCCCATGTAGCTCAGATGGGTTTCTGTGAACACCAGGGACTGTGAGTATGATATATCATTGAATGATGCCAGCATCCCTCTCTTGATTGAAATTCAACCTTAGCATACCTCAAACATTACTATCATACCACATTAAACAATTTTAAACAAGATATATTATTGATAAAATTGGTTAGAAAACTGTTCATATACGAATGAAAAAATCTGAATTAAAATGATTAGTACCAAAATAAAATTACTTAAGAATTAAATTATGCTTTTATTTTTATTGCAAATATTTTAAAATACAATAGGCTTCATTGAAAAAATACAAAGGATCATATATAATGGAAGATGTTTAAAAATGTAGTGTACAATTTTACACAAAGAATCTCAGACTCTTTGAGGCTACAAACACAATTTATATTTCAATAAAACTTTGTATTATACAAAAGCCATTTTTCAAATTTGTTGTTGTTAAGTGCCATCGAGTTGTTTCTGACTCATAGCGCCCCTATGCACAGTAGAACAAAACAGTGCCCGATCCTGTGCTAGCCCCACAATCCCTGCTATACTTGAGCCCATCATTGCAGCCACCGTGTCAATCCATCTCGTTGAAGGCGTCCCCCTCTATCGTCGACCCTCCACCCTACCAAGCATGACATCCTTCT
>NW_006921702.1:9292879-9303377 GCF_000298275.1 Orycteropus afer afer | reverse complement strand
GAAAGCTTTCTCTTTTCCATATGAGTAAGGCTGGGTTTACTCAGATGTTGCAGCTCTTTCCCAGTCCTATTTTGCAAGCCTTTTATCTTAAACGGCATATTCCTAAAGGTGTGCGGTAATGTACCGAACAGTGTTTCTTTGCTATTCATAAGGTTTTCCCTGGCCAATTCTCTGAGAAGTGGACGGCCTCTTCCTTCTTCCTAGTCTGTCTCCATCTACAAGCTGGGCTGTTACCTGTGCACCAGGTGCATCTCGCTGGGTTTTAAACACCAGAGGCTCAGCCTCAAAACTCAAGTCTACATGTCACCACAGTAGGACAAACCGACAGACAAGTTTGTCTTGCTGTTGGAGACCTCTCGTATCACCCCCAACTGGATCCCTGTGGCTGACTGTACCTCTGTCTCGCTTCCTGGCTTTTAATCCCCTTTCTCCTGCTCTTCTGCCCTGTTGTTTTGTGCGTCCCTGAGTTGTCACTGGGGCTGACTGCCTTTTTCATATTATCTCTCATAATAATATTATTTTCTTTATACATGAAGAAATTGAGGCTCAGAAATATTTTAAGTGGTTCCAGATAATGTCAGTAACTAGCATAAGAGTTGAGAATCAACCCCATATTTCAAAACTGCTAATATATCTCTAAATCTTCTGTAGCACAGTTGCTTCTCTCAAGAGTTAAATTTATTCATATTATTATTTTGAAATTAATTAACACTATGGTAATTATGAATTTCTAAGTAACTAAAATAAATCAAATATACAAGCTCTCTGATGGAGTATATTCCATTAATTAAATGAGTAATCATTTCAAGTCTCCTAAAAGAGAGCTTTCCTGACAGTGTTTAAGGCAGGGAGCATTGAGTCCCTGAACTCTGGAAGGTCTGATCCTTAAAATTACATACTTTTTGTTACCTAGATATTAAAAATACTTATCTGCCTTATTACCAGTTCAATTAGATTCTTGTTATTGATTCGTAATTAAAGAAAGCTAAACTAGCATGCTGTTGGGAATGTCAAATTTCAGAAAGAGCTTTAAGAGATAAATTTGTTATTCTGATAAAAATTCCTCACTAGAACATTTCTGATGGAAAAACATGAGTGAACAATAGCTGAATGCTATCTTTGTCCCCTTTAACAGTTAAAAGGGATCAAATGTACAGGTTATCTGACTGATTGAGCAAAAATTGTTAAAGACAGCCAAAAGAAACCAATCTGGCCAAGAACATCAATTCAATGGTCACAGTTGAGAAGGATGAAATTACTAGATGTGAGAAGTAGGAAATTTCAAACAGCCCCTTTATGTCTTTGTAAGAGGGGTCTTTGTTGGTTCCCTCTGCAAAGATGAATACTTATTGATGTTGATTTGTTGCAATAACAATGCCTGGAAAGAGAGAAAATAAAAAAAAAGTTACAGGAAGCTAAATAACTTTTACACACATTTTTAAAACTAAATTTGTTGGCTTTTTTTGTTTTTTACAAAACTTATTTTTTAGAATGTGATAGAGCTTTCCTTTGTTCCTGTTGCATAGTGAGGGATTTAGATCAAAATTTCAGGTTCATTAACCCATTACAATTGTGGCAGTTAAATTTGTTTGTCAGCTTGGCTGGGCCTGGTTGAGTGGCTGGGCAGCTGGTGGTAGTTATTCCCCGTGATGAGACTGGCAATCAACTCCATGATGGGATCTACCACAGGCAGCTGAGTAGCTGCCTTTGGGATGTGGTCTGCTTCCTGTATATAAGGAGAAGCCTTGGGGATATTCTCTAGCTTATAACATGTGTGGACCCTGCATGTAGCCATGTCATTGTTCAGCAACCTGCCATGCTCTGCCGACCTTGGGACTTACAATGGTCTTGAATTAACGGCCCACTGTGTGGTTTGGTAACATTGGGACTGTGCCATTTTATTTGTCAACCTTGCGCTTGTTAGCCTCAGCATCCAGTAGCTGCCTGAGTGAAGAGATTCCTCTAGCTTCAGTGGTCAAGAAGCAGTGCTGAAGCCCAATGTTGAGGCATTTTGCCTGGCCCAAGCCCTAGAGCCTGGCACTTTGAACTCAGGCTTAAAGCCTCCAAACTGTAAGAGAATAAACTCGTTTGTTAAGGCCATCCTATTTGTGGTATATTCTTGTCAGAGAGTCACTAGGTAACCAGAACAACTATCAACTTGATTCTACCTCATAGTGATTTTGTAAGAGAGAGTGGAACAGCCTCCTAGGGTTTCCAAGGCTCTAATCTTTAGCAGAAATCAACTGCATAGCAGTTGGTAGGTTCAAAGAAGTTCCAACCTTTAGGAACATAGTTGACAGTTTAATCACTGCACCACCACTGGGGCTCCTTTCAGCCCCACAAGATTGCTCTAATCCCAGGTCCATTATTTACACAGGGCACTGGGAGAAGGAGCACACACATTTTCTCAGTCTATGGTTTCTTCCTAATCATGATGATGATGAACATGAAAACGTAGCTTTGTGTCCACTCTCCTTACCCTATCCTTGGTGTTTTTACACTCACTTCCCTCCCTTTGCTGGTACACTTTCTCCTCACTTACAGACTATCTCATTATCTGACATTTTGCATTTATAACAATAATAAAACATCTACTATTTGACTATGTCGTGTATTAACGATTATGTCTGGCAGTAATGAATGCCAAGGTGTGAGTCAAGAGATGGCTTTGATGCTGGCTGTGATGGTTAATGTTATGTGTTAATTTGGCCAGACCATAATTCTCAGTGGTGTGACATTAATGCTTTAATTTGGCAGTTACGTAAAGATGTAGTCATCTTCCAATTTAACAAAACTCCTATTTTTGCATAATGACCTGGTTTTTGGAAGCTACCTATGTCAACAAGTGAGGAGAGGGTTTATTAATACCGGGGTAGCTATAAACTTATATATGCTTTTCCTCTAATTATCATATTATTACTATTTCGGATAATCTATTTTCCTAGAAATGCTTCTCTGGCAACAGCACAAACACTAGTACTTTAAAAAAAAATATGTTTTATTGAAATACAATTTATGTACAGTGAAATATACAAAACTAAAGTGACATGGCTCGATGCATTTTTTTTTTTTTTTTTACAGTGTTCTCTTCCCTGCCCTCCCACCCCGGTAATCAACAAAGTTTCCTTCCATATGTAAACCTTTCCTTGACCTATTACAATAATGGACTAATATAATATTTGTCCTTCTATTATTGACTTATTTCACTCAGCATAGTGTCCTCCAAGTTCATCCATGTTATGAGGTATTTTAAATATTATTATTTAGGTTTGCATAGTATTCCATTGTGTGTTTGTACTATAGTTTGGTTATCCATTCTTCTACTGATGGGCAAGTAGATTATTTCCATCCTTTTGTTATTGTAAATAGTGCTACGATGAATATGGCTGTTCATATATCTGTTCTTGTCCTGGTTCTTTCTTCTTTAGGATATATACCTAGTAATGGAATTACTGGGTCAAATAGTATTTCTAATTCCAGCTTTTTAAGGAATCCCCATACTGCTTTCCACAGTGCTTATATCATTTTATAGTCTCTCCTACAGTCTATAAGATTTCCAATCCCTCCACATCCTTGCCAGCATTTGTTATTTTCTATCTTGTTGAACTTTGCCAGTAGTGCTGGGGTGAGATGGTATCTCATTGTTGTTTTGATTAGCATCTCTCTGATGGCTAATGATCATGAACATTTCTTCATGTATTTGCTGGCCACCTGAATTTCCTCTTTGATGAAGTGTCTATTCATGTCTTCTGCTCATTTTTCAACTGGATAGTTAATCTTTTTGTTGTTGAGGTATTGGAGTTTTCTATAAATTTTAGAGATAAGTCCCTTGTCAAATGTGTTACTGACTTTTTTTTTTTTTTTTTCCAATCTGTAGGTTCTCTTTTTACTCTTTTGTCAGTGTTATTATCAACAAGTATGAATTTGTGGCTGTCATTTTGTCATGTGCCTTTTCATGGTGTTGCTGATTTCTTTGTTCCATATAATTTTCTGTGCTGAGCTTGTTTTGTTTATGAATCATATTATCATTTCCTTCTTTGCTATTGTTTTAGTATTTTCTAAATATTTGTGCTGGTCCTTTGTTTTGATGTAAAAGTTTATCATTTTTCTTTGAGGTTACCCTGTGATTTATAATTTTCTTCCCAAGTTTAGAAAATCTGTTCTATCTTGCGGTTGTCTTGACTTCCCTACCATTTAGAAGTTCTGTAGCTACCCATTTTTTCCCCTCTTTTTGGTTTGCAGTTGTCCTCATTTGTCAGTTGGTGTCTCTGGTTCCCTGCTTACAATCTTGTAGGCTCATTTACTTTGGATATTTCCATAACTGGGTTGGTTTCTGGGTTATGTCATCATGTGTGTTAATGGTCAGTTGTTTGCTCTTGTTGGTTCTCTGTCCAAAGGGCTCCCTGTAGCATCTCTTGTAAGGTTGGTCTGGTTTTAACAAATAGACTTAATTTCTTCTTAATTCTAATTTCATCATCATAGCTGAAGAAAATTTTGCTGGGTATATAATTCTTGGTTGGAATTTTTTTTGTTTGTTTGTTTTTCTTTCAGGGTTTTATTTATACTGTCCCATTGTCTTCTCACCTGCATGGTTTCTAGTGAGAAATCTGAGCTTAGTTTTATTGGCTGCACCCTGGAGGTAACTTTTTTCTGTGCTCCTTTCAGGATTCTTTGTCTTTGGTTTTGGTGAATTTGATGATATAGCTTGGTGATTTTCTTTTGGGGTCTATCCTGTTTGGGGTTCATTGGACTTCTTGAATGGATATATTTTCATCTTTCATCATACCAGGGAAATTCTCTTCCAACAAATCTTTGACAATTTTCTCTGTGGTTTTGTCTCTTCCTGTTCTGGAATTCTGATTACACACAAGTTATTCATGTGTTATGGTGTTCAACATGAACCTTAGGCTTTCTTCATTTTGTTTTGATTTTTTTTTTTTTTCTGATTGATCCTTTTCTACAGAAGTATCAAGGTATTTGTCTTCAATCTCACTAATTCTGTCTTCCAGTGATTCACTTCTGCTCCTTTGCCCATTCAATGTGTTATCTATTTCTGAAAATTTCATATTAATCTTCTGGATTCCTATATGTACATATTGTACCATTTTTAATTTTTCATTTATTTTGTCATTTTGTTCTTGTATTGTCTTTCAAAATTCTTCTAGGTTTTCTCTGTGTTTTCCTCAATTTTGTCAGTGTTTCTTTGATCTCTCTCCCAATACATGGAATGTACCTAAATATAATTATTTTGAATTCTTCATCAGGGAGTTGCAATGGTGCTTCTTTCTCAGGGATGTTCTGGCTCTGTTTCCTGGTCCCTGGTTTATCTTGCCTTCTCTTACTTCTTTGTGTGGACTGTGATGTTCTGTTGTCTCCAAGACACTGTGATGTTTTCGTGTTTATAATTAATCAGTGATTGTATGTTGTAGTGGCTTGCCCATGAATTTTGTTTTCTTTGGATGTTATCTAAGTAAGCAGGGTACTGTGCTCCTCTATTTTCTAGCTGGTAGCGCTTATACACTTACCACCTGTCTGCTTTCCCATTGCCAGTCTCCTATATGCCCCACCATCCTTGGCAAATGGAGCCTATTCTTAGGTCCCTGGAATCTGAACAAGAATGCGGTCACTTCAAATATCCAAAATGGTCACTGCTTGTAAACATTCAAAATTGCTGTGCCCTCAGTCACCATAAATATCAGAATGGCCACTGCTTATAAACAATCAAAATGGCTGCACACTCCTGACAGGCAAAAGTCCAAAACTCAGTTTTCTCCCTCCGTGCTGTTTCACTTCCTTGTCATAAGTCACCAACGGAGTCATCCCTGAAGCCCTTGGTAACAAGGGCTGATCTTTAGGTTAATTCTCAGGTCCCATCACCACTTGGAAATATTCAGTCTGTTGGTACCATCAGAGTAGCTGATAGTCTGCAGCTCTGTCTTTGTACTCACTGGTTTCATTTACATTTTTCCACTAGTTGGTGCCTAATCCACTTCTGTATACTTCCTTTCAAAGCTCAGGGCTCCAGGATTATCTTCTGTATCTCTATCAGTTGGTTTCTCTTTTCTTTGTTGAAGAGTGTTTGTGTAGATTGTTTGCCTATTCAGCCATCTTACTGGAAGCCCCCAATGCTAGTACTTTTTTACTCTAACATATATAAGTTATTTCAGAAGCAAATTATTGCAATCAGCATATTCCATTAGCTAAAATGTATTTTATTTCCTCTTACAAAGTTAACTTCTGTATAGCCCTAAGTCTAAAGATCTCCTAATTTTCAACTATTACTAGATGCATCTCTGAACACATAGGAGGGATAAAGTAAAATGATAATGTAGGTTAGGAATGAGCAACATTATGAGCAATACAGGAATTTAGATTTTTTTACTAATATTGGACTGCAAAATATTTTTAAAAACAAGGAAATTATATGAATTTAGACACTGATAGAAATGTTTTTAAATTTTATATAAAAACAAAACAAGGGAAAATATGTTTTTGACATATTTAAGCTTCTTTTATTTTATTTCTTGTAGAATGTATCCATTATTTTCTAAAGTTTATTATGATGATTAGTTTTAAGAAATAGTAGTCTTCCAATTAATATTTCTAATTTTTGAAAATATGAGGACAATTTGGTTTATAAGTGAGAAAATTATTTGAATTATTTTTTCCTTCCTCCTGTATCTTCAGTATGGATTACACAACATAAAGACAACAAGAATCCTTACAATGAGACAAGTAAACAATATCATGATAAATGAAGAAGAGATTGAAGTTGTCACAGATTTCATTGTACTTGGATCCACAATCAACACTAGTGGAAGCAACAGTCAAGAATTCAGACATCTTAGTGCACTGGGAAAACCTGCTGCAAATGGCTTCTTTAACACGCTAAGGAACAAAGATGACACTTTGAAGATTAACATGTGCCTAGTCCAAGCCATAAGAGCTCTGGTAGCATAGTTTCTAAGGCATTTGACTGCTAACCAGAAGGATTCAAACCCACCAACCACTCCTTGCAAGGAAGATTGGGCAATTTGCTTCCATAGCGGTTGTTGTTGTTGTTGTTACATAGCGGTACTGCCTTGGAAACCCAAGAAGGGGTTGCTATGAGTCGGATCTGACTCAACAGCAGTGAGATTTTTTTTTTTTTTTTTTTTAAACGAGAAAGATATAAATCATGAGTGTAAATCGAAAACCCAGGAAAATCGCTTCTTAGGTAAGAATCTGAAAAGGCTTTATGAGAAGGTAACATCTGACTAACTATTGAATAATTTAGTTCTTTTAAAAATTAAGACAGCTGGGAGGTGTAGAGAACAGGTTGCAGCCTTAGTAAAGGCATATGGACAAGAGAACAGTGTTTGTTCAGCAAAGTATGCTGCTATGTACTTTAAAGGGGCATGGCTGTAACTTTTAGCACAACGAGAAATTGCATGGCCCCCTTGCAGACTCTTAATGGGGAACATCAGTTAGAATGAGATTGTTTTTCAAGGATTTGCATAGGCTCCATCACACTGTCCCAATTTTGTGATCTCATCTAGTTTTCCGTTACCGCTCTCTTACTTAGATAAATGGATTCTGATACATTAGACCCTCTACTTCATATTTCAAAGATGAAAAGGATGAGATCAAGAGCATCAACTATTCACTTTGGAAGCAGAAGCTGATAAACTGGAACCAATGTCTCAGAAAGCTGATTCTGATCTAGATTGCATTCAGGACAGGCTGGAGTATGAAATCTACAACAATCATCTGATTCAGCTGGGAAGAAAACTCCAGTTACATCCTTGAAAGAATTGTCATTCATAAATCTTGATATAAGACTTTGCATACATGTTTTAAAACAATTGCTGTTGAAAAGAAGAGATGAAGGGCTGCATTTGTGTTACTTTGAATAAGACTATGACCATAATTTAAGAGCTACTAAAGCTAACTGACCCAGAGGTATCACCTCTAACTGAAGAAGACAGAACTGTAGAAAATCTCACATGGCAAACTTGTGAAGGGAAACAAGTTGGAAAAGGGAACGCTAATGGAGAAGAGAAAAATTCCAGGGAAACTTAGAAACATGTCTTATTAACACTTACTGAATAGATGTGGGTAACTGGGTAGATTTGGGGTGGATAAGTGTACAGTGATGGCTTTCTCAAGAGGAGAATTTGGGAAGAAAGGAAGATATATGAATAAAGTTAAACCAAAAGGATAGAAGAAAATAAAGAGATTTAGAAAATATATTCCCGCTTAGTCATGTGATTTCAGGCAACAAAAATCCCTTTAAACTTTTTTCATGTTTTCTTTTTAATAATCAGGATGTATGATGTAGATATTCTGAGCTATTGTAAAAGAACACTTTATGTACTATTGCTGTTGTTGTTGTCATTGTTATGTGCCATTGAGTCAGCCCCAACTCACAGTGACTCCTCCTTGGGTTTCTGAGGCAGTATCACTGTAGAAGTAGATTGCCCAACCTTCCTTCCGAGGAGTGGGTTTGAACTGTCAGCCTTCTGGTTAGCAGTCAAGTGCCTTAGGCACTATGCTACCTGAGCTCCCTATGTACTATTAGTCAGTCAAAATGTGAATGAGTATGTTTTCAAAATAAGAGGATACACAAAATATCTGTATTATATATTACCTATCATATATACTTTTTTTTTTTATTTTTCAATGTTGATTACAGATGTGATCACATTAGTGAGACTACTAATTCCCAATATGTAACCTCAAAGTCTACAAAACCTAAATAATGTAATAAACTTAGTTCTTTGTGACAGCCTCACTTTTGTTTATTCATTTCCAATTCCTTCTACCTGCTAGTGTTGAGCAGCAAAATGTTTACAAATGCTGCTTTAGAATGTCTATACTGTATTGCTGTATTACCTTTGTTGTCCTTTGTCTTAATTCTCTAATGCTGCTATAACAGAAATATCAGAGTGTATGGCTTTAACAAACAGGATTTTATTCTCTCACAGTTTAGGAGGCTAGAAGTTCAAATTTAGAGTGTCACCTCTAGGAGCTGAGTAGAAATCGTTGACCTTGTGCTTCAGCTCTACCCTCTTGTTTCAGGCTCACTGGAGCTGGAGGCTTCTTCTAACTCATGCAGCTACCGGCAAGATTATCAGGTAAAATGGCACAATCCCAAAATTAGCAAGAAACACAGCAGGCCACTGGTTAAGTCCAAGAATAATCCCAAGATTGGCAGGCAACATGGCCCCAAATGTGCCAAAAGCTAGAGGTCTTCTTCAAAGTTTTTCCATACATACTGGAAGAAGATCTCAGCACAAAGGCAATTATTTACTTGATCACAGCAGATTCCACCATGGTGGTGATTTTAATCTCCTCATAGGGAATAACTACATCCACCTGTTAAGCCACTAAAAACCATGACTCAGGCAATTTGACACATATATTTATTTACCATATCCTTCATCCTATATTATTGTAGTTGTTCATGATATATAAAGGCTAATAATATATGATAAATAGAGAAACAATTGAAGTTTTCAAGGATTTCATTCTTCTCAGATCAACATTCAATGTCTATGAAAGCAGCAGTAAAGAAATTAAACAACATATTTCACTGGGTAAATCTGCAAAAGACCTCTTTAAAAGTGTTCAAAAACAAAGATGTTATTTAGATGACTAAGTTGTGCCTGACTGAAGGCATTTTTCATTTCTTCTAAATTTTATTAATTTTGTTGTTGCTGTTGAGAATATATACAATGAAACACTCACCAATTCAATAGTTGCTTTGTGTACAATTTAGTGATGTTGGTTACATTGTTCCAGTTGTACAATAACTCTTAGCCTCCTTTCCTGAGTTTTTTTCCCCTTCATAAACTCATAAACTCACTCTTTTCTAAGGTTGCTGGCTGCTCTTTGGAGTGATTTTTTTCACTTTGATCCCATGTAGGTAGTTCTTAAAAGTGTGTAATACTCAAGGCAGACTTTTACTTATATTTAAACTAAACTACTGTTTTGGTTTTCAGATGACGTCAGGGGATATTTTTGGTTTAAGATTTAAAGATGATCTCAGGCAACAGTTTCAGAGGCTCCTCTATTCTCCTGAAAGACTAGAGTACATGAGAAATTGAAATTCTGTTCTGTGTTTTCCCCTTTTGTTAAGTATTCTCCTGTTGAATCTTTGATCAGAATGTTCTGTTATGGTACCTGGCAATCATGCAGTTCTTCCGGTCTTATGGAAAAGAAGACAGTTGTTCACAGAGGCAATTACCCATGCATTCTATTTCCTCCTTCCAGTCCTGACTTTCTTTCTTCCTTTTTGCTCCAAGTGAATAGAGACAAATTGTTGTGTATTGAATGCCCATTTTCAATCTTTTAAGAATGAAGATAGTACACAAGAGCTAGGAGATAGAACAGAAACACTGTATTATTAGGCCAATTAACTGTGTTGTCCCATGAAATTGTGAGACTAAACTTCCAAATCCCATGAGATGTTTGGTTGTACATAACCAGTCTCAGCACTTACTTTTTTTTTTTTTTT
>NW_006921702.1:9276100-9291914 GCF_000298275.1 Orycteropus afer afer | reverse complement strand
CCTTCCTTCCGAGGAGTGGCTGGTGGGTTTGAACCGCCAGCCTTCTGGTTAGCAGTCAAGTGCTTTAGCCACTATGCTACCAGAGCTCCTTTCTTGTGATGTAGTTGCTTCTTAAGAAAACAAAACATAATGAAGATAAAAGAGAAATAGGAAACCTCCTAGCCAGTATCCAGAAGAAAAGAATAAGGCAGATTCTCTTCTCACCTAATTGTTCTTAGGAAAAAAAAAAATAATAATAATGAAATGTATATTATATTTCACCCTTTTTAGAACTGTCAAGACTCTGCTAGTAATTTTCTCTCTTAGTTCAATTCAAACAAAGATTAACCATTTTGCACTATATATACCAGTGCATAAACCTGAAATTCAATCAAAACCTGAAATTGCTACTACATGAAAATTTATCTTGCTTTTTTACCTTTCTCATGGAAACTAGGTACAATTATTCGGGTAGTTCTATAGTCATAATCTTTCTCATATTCTTTTTAAAGATGTCTAATAACTAGCATGACATATATTACACATTGCTGTTGTTGCTGTTATGTGCCGTTGAGTCATCTCTGACTCAGCAAACTTATGTACAACAGAACGAAACACTGTCTGGTCCTGTGCCAACCTCAAGATTCCTACTATACCTGAGGCCATCCTTGCAGCCACCTTGTCAATCCATCCTGTTGAGGGCCTTCCCCTCTTTTGCTAACCCTCCACTTTTCCAAGTGTGACATCCTTCTCCAGAGAATGGTACCTTCTGACAACATGACCAAAGTAGGTGAGACAACTTCTGGCCATTCTCACTTCCAAGGAGCATTCCAGCTGCACTTCGTCCAGGACAGATTTGTTAGCTGTTTTGGCAATCTGTGGTACTTTTAGTATTCTTCACCAATAACAGAAATCAAAAACATTAACTCTTCTTCAGTCTTCCTTATTCATTGTCCAGCTCTCACATGCATATGTGGCAATTGAAAATGCCATGGCTTCGGTTATTGTTGTTGTCATGTGCCGTCGAGTCGGATCTGATTCATAGAGATCCCTCCTTGGGTTTCTGAAGCAGTATCACTATGGAAGTAGATTGCCCAACCTTCCTTCTGAGGTTAGGCACGTCTTAATCTTCAAGGAGACATATTTGCTCTTCAACGTTTAAAAGAGGTCTTTTGCGACAGATTTGCTCATTGCAGTAGTATATCTTTAATGTCTTTGCTGCTCCCATTGGCATTGATTTTAGAACCGAGTAATATGAAGTCTTCAACAACTTCAGTCTTTTCTCCATCTATTGTGATGCTGCTAATTGGTCCAGTTTTGAGGACTTTTGTTTTCTTTATATTGAGGTGTAATCCATACTTAGACTGTAGTCTTTAATCTTCATCAGTAAGTGCTCTAAGTCATCCTCACTTTCAGCAAGCAGAGTTGTGTCATCTGCATATCTCCAGTTGTTAATAAGACTTCCTGCAATCCTGATGCCACGTTCTTCTTCATATAGTCCAGCTTCTTGGATTATTTTTTCAGCATACAGATTGAAAAAGTGTGGTGAAAGGATAGAACCATGATGCACTCCCTTCCTGATTTTAAATCATAAAGTATCCCCTTGTCTTATTTGAATGACAGCCTCCTGGTCTATGTAGAGGTTCCTCATGAGTACAATTAAGTGTTCTGGAATTCTCATTCTTCTCAATATTATCCACAGTATGTTAGTATCCCCACAATTGAATGCCTTTACATAGTCAGTAAAACACAAGTAAACATTTTTCTGGCATTATTTCCTTTGAGCCAAGAGTCATCTGATGTCAGCTATGATGTCCCTCATTCCACATCCCCTTCTGAATCCAGCTAGCATTTCTATAAGTTCTCTGTCAATATACTGCTACAATCTTTTTTGAATTATCTTCAGTAAGATTCTACTTGCCTGTGATATTGATGATATTGTTCGATAATTTCCACATTCTGTAGGATCACCTTTCTTTGGAATAAGTATAAAAATGGATTTCTTCCAGTCAGTTGACCAGTTAGCTGTCTTCGCAATCTCTTGGTATAGCCAAGTGAGTGCCTGCAGTGCAGCATCCATTTGCTGAAACATTTCAATGGGTCAGTTCCAAGAGCCTTGTTTTTCATCAATTCCTTTAACACATCTTTGACTTCTTCCTTCAATACCATTGGTTCTGGATCACATGCCACTTCCTGAAATGGATGATCATCTACCAATTCTTTTTTGTATGCTGACTCTGTGTTTTCCATACATCTCCTTTTGATGTTTCTTGCATCATTCAACATATTGCCCATAGACTCTTTCAGTATTGCAATTTCAGGCTTATTTTTTTTTTTCCTCAGTTCTTTGAGCTTGAGAAATAATATCAAGTATGTTCTTCCCTTTTGGTTTTCTAACTCTAAACTCCTGGCACATTTCATTATAGTAATTGATTTTGTCTGCTCTTGCTGCTTTCTGAAATCTTCCATTCAACTCTTTTATTCTATTGATTCTCCCATGTGCTTTTGTTGCTCTCCATTCAATGGCAAGTTTCAGAGTCTCTTCTGATATCCACTATGGTCTTTTCTTCCTCTCCTGTCTCTTTAATGACATTTTGCTTTTTTTCTGGATGATGTTCTTGATGTCATCCACAATTCTTCTGGTTTTCAGTCACTGGTGTTCAACGCATCAAATCTATTCTTTACTTGGCCTCAAAATTAAGAAGGCATATAATCAAGGTCATGCTTTGGCTCTTGTGGACTTCCTTTAATTGTTTTCAGTTTCAACTTGAACTTTCATATGAGCAGTTGATTGTCTCTTCCACAATCAGCTCCTGGCCTTGTTTTGGCTGAAGATATTGCGCTTTTCCATTGCCTCTTCCCACAGATGTAGTCTATCTGATTCCTGTGTACTCCATCTGGTGAAGTCGACATGTATAGCCATTGTTTGTGTTGTTGAAAAAAAAGTATTTGCAATGAATAAGTCGTTGGTCTTGCACAATTCTATCATGACATAGAATTTGCATAGTCAGTAAAATACAAGTAAACATTTTTCTGGTATTATTTCCTTTGAGCCAAGAGCCATCTGACATCAGCTATGATGTCCCTCATTCCACATCCACTTCTGAATCCAGCTTGCATTTCTGGAAGTTTTTTGTGTCATTTCAGTGTCATTTCTATCACCAACACATATTTTCCAACTACTGATAATTCTTGTTTGTTTCCAACTTTTGCATTCCAATCACCAGTGATACTTAACACATCTTGACTGCATGTTCAGTCAAGTTCAGACTGAAGAAGTTGGTAAAAAATCTTCAATTTCCTCATCTTTGACTTTGGTGGTTAGTGTGTAATTTGAATAATAGTAATGTTAACTGGTCTTCCTCATTGGTGTATGGATATTATCCTGTCTCTGACAGCATTTTACTTCACTATAGATCTTGAAACATTCTTTGTAATGATGAATGTCACGCTATTCCTCTTTAATTTGTCATTCCTACCAGAGTAGACCATCTAGCTGTCTGATTCAAAATGGCCCAAACTGGTACATTTCCACTCATTAATGCCTTGGATATCAATCTTTATGCATTCCATTTCATTTTTGACAACTTCCAATTTTCCTAAATTTATACTTCGTACATTCTATGTTCTAATTATTAATGGATCTTTGCAGCTGTTTCTTCTTATCTTGAGTCATGGCACATCAGCAAAAGGAGGCGCTGAAAGTTTTACTCCATCCAAATCATTAAAGTGGACTCTTTTGTGCAGAAGCATCTCTTTCTAGTCATATTTTGAGTGCCTTCCAATCTGAGGGGCTCATCATCTGCACTATATCAGATAATGTTTAAGGGCTATTTTTTGGTAGTATATCAGATAGTATTTCACCACTATTCATAAAGTTTTCACTGGCCAATTCTTTGAGAACTGTATGGCCTCTTCCTTCTTCTGTGTCTGTCTAAGTCTGTAAATTCTGCTGAAAACTGTCCACCATGGGGAAACTTGTTGGCACTTGAAACACAGGTAGCATAGCCTCCAGCCTCACAGCAACACACAAACCACAACAGGATTACAAACTGTCAGACAAGTTCATCTCCCTTAGCTGTTACAAACTGTTCCACTCCCACTTCCTGGCCTTTCCTACCTGTTCTGGCCCTCAAAAAGGTATCTGCTGCTGCTTCCCAGCCTTCCCCTACCAGCTCTGGCCCTCCAAAAACATTACATACAATATAAAACATAGGCAGCACAAAAACACTGATCTCTTAAAATAATTGCTCATCAATGGCTGTGTCTTAATTTTCTCTATAAACTTTAAGATAACAAATCATTTCTCAATGAAGTGAATGTAATGAAACCTCATTATAGCACTGTCTTGATGTTATTTTGTGTAACTAAGTTTGATAAATTATATTATTTTACTTTGTATTTTTGTCATATTTTCTAAACTTAATACAGACTTTCTTTTGGAAAATGGAAATTTTACAATCTTAATCACCTCCTTTCTGATGGTGCAGTGCCTAATGCCTTTGACTGTCAACTAAAAAGTTGGTGGTTCAAACCCACCAGCCCCTCTTCAGAAGAAAGATGTGACAATATACTTTTGTAAAGATGTACTATCTTGACAACCCAATGGAAGTCACTATGAGTCAGAATTGACTTGATGGCAGTGGTTCAATGCTGTTTGAAATGTTTAAATAATGTCATTAAAATCATAATAAATTATATTCAAACATCAGTTCCACCAGATCTCACTCCCCCCTCCCAGGTTTTGGTTCAATAGCTCAGAGGATCTCCCTGCCCCAGAGAAGACAGAGTGTTTAGGTGAGAACTCAGCCAGGATGTAGAATGGGGATCTGCTGACTGACTATTTGTGTCATTGAGGGCTCCAGGTCTCTTTACTGCTTGTCTAATGGAATGGAGTCTCTCAGGTAAGTGAGTGGGCAAAAGAAAATATTATTGCCACTAATTCCTTATAGAAAGATATCAAAATGTTGCTGATATATTAAGATAATTCCTTTCTCATTAACAAGAAGACAATTATCAAATGTATATATAGGTATGTGATATATAACATCTGTTTTGTCAATATTTTATGGCATACACATCTGTGGGATAGAGAGAAGGGGCTTGCTTGCAAGGACACCAGGAGGCAGAGTTGGCATCAAGTTTGCAGTACCACTGCAACTGAGACTTGATTTCCTGGCTCCCACAGTACAACTGCAGCCCCACCAGCCACAATGTGGCTTGGCTTGTAGCCCCCTAGCTGTAGTTGCCATTTTTATGTATGCCTCTGATGCATGCCCTCCCCAGTAACCCTGTAGGTCGGTGCCTGCAGGTAGAACTTTGCTTCTCCCCTTTGGGCTTGTGATTCCAACCCAACTGCCCTAGGCTGTTTGGAGAGCCTGCACTCTCAGAGACAGCCAGTGGCAGTTGCAAGTTTGCAAGCCCTGAGGCTCTAGGACATAACTGAGAACCACAGCATCTTAGGTGGGGATTACTTTGATATGTGTATAAAATATACACAAACATTTATAATACAGTGTTTGTACAATGTCCAAATCACATAACATCTTATTTCATAGACTGTCTGGTGGATGTTAAGTGATGCATATGTACATACATGTTCTTTTTCCAAAATTTCTCCTCTCTTATCCCATAGCATGTGTTCTGAATTCTGGAGTTTGACTGGTTGTGTCTGAATGTTAAGGAAGCCATTTTCGAGGTGAACAAACCTGTTCGTTCTTTGACCTTTTTGAGTCCCAGTGTCCTCAGGGCAGAGTACATATATGTTATTGTGAGAATTAATTGAGACTGTGTCATAAACTGCTTAGTCAAGTTGTTTGCATGTCATAAACTTAATAAGATATCACCTATAGTATTAATTATATATCTCTCTGGATTAACAGTGCTTTAAGTTTTATATGAGAAGAATCATTTTTGTTGATTTAATTAGAGGTCCAGAGAAACACAGCCCGGAGTTGATTAGGAAACATAGAGATTTGTCCAGAATCAGGTAATTTTTATCTTTCTGCTTTGCTACCCTCAATGTATTGGATTCATCTTACCACAAGTATCCATTGTGTGGAGGGGAGGGACTTGCTTGCCAGGGCACCAGGAGACAGGGCTGGTATCAAGTTTGCAGTACTGTTGCAAGACATGTTTGGTTTCTGGGCTGCCACAGCACAGCTGAAGCACCCCAGAAAGTTTGGTATTTCCAAGAATCAGTCCTTTTTAAAAGAATAATAATAAAAAAAAATAAATTATGGTGATGTTGGTGCAAATTTGCAAAGCAGATTTGTTTCACTCACAACAGTTCATCTCCATTTGATTTTCCAGCTCCCAATACAATCCTTAACCATAAAAATCTCTCCTCTCATTTTCTCCCTGTGACTACCCCTTCCCTGTGTTCTTATCTATGCATTTTTGTCTGTTCAGCTTTCCCTCTATGCAAATTCTGCCTTTCTGATGTCTCATGGTTGATTGATCTAAGGGGTGTACCTCCCTAGGGTAGATGGGTACATTTCCCTGGAGTAGGTATTCTGCTTGTAGATCTTTCTACTGCTTGGTTGAGAGCTAATCCACAGAACTGAGTCCAGTTCCAGGCCAAAAGGATAACCCATGGCTACAGTTTTGGGTGTTCCACCAGTGTCTATCTGACCAGTAATTCTGGTCATTTTTGTGTTTTTGAATTTTGTTCCACAGTTTTCCTCCTGCTCTACCCGGGGTCTCCAAGTTTGATGCCTTTCTGAGTGGTTAGCATTGGTAGTTGGTACCATCTAGTTTTTTTGGTCTCAAAGTTGTGAAGGCTGAGTTTTCCAAGTTTATCATATCTTTTGACTTATTGTTTCCAAATTATTTTGATTTTCTCCATTCTTCTTTGCTCCAGATGAGGGGAGACCAATAGTTGTATCTTAGACAGCCACACAATAGCTTTTAAGACCCCATTTGCTACTCACCAAGTAGGTTGTAGAACAAGATTTTTATTTACTATGTTGTGCCAATTGAGCATGATATGCCCCAAGACTATGATCTTGAGCCCGCAGGCCCATTGACTCTGTTCTTCAAGGTGTTTGGTTGTCTCTGAGAAGCTATTCCAACCTTGTTCCCTGTTACTTCTTTACTGTATAGGGATATTTTTGTAGCACAAGTACATATGTAAGACCATCTTCAGTCAAATCTATCCTTGGTCTAGGGTACATTCCTGTTCACTACCCACACTTGATCTTCTCACTTGTCTATGCATTCACAGTGTTTGCTGCCACTGGTAATGGAGTATTGTGCATGTAATAGTATTTGTCTCTGTTGTCTATATCTTTTGTGTATGTTTCTGTGTCCTCTTTCCCCAATTGTCATTGTATTGGTCACACAATTTTGTTATATTGCCTTTTCCTTTAGCCAAATTAACACATGACTCTTAACTAGTCAGAAATGTCCCATCCCCTTCTTTCTCATCCCCCAGTAACCAATAAGTAAATTCCCTTCCCTGTGTAAACCTTCCCTTCACTTTTCACACTAATGGACTCACACACTATTTGCCATGATTGTTCTGGTTACCTTGTGCCACTCTGACAGGAATATACCACAAATGGGATGGCTTGAACAAATAGGAGTTTATTCTCTTACATTTCGGGAAGCTAGAAGTCTGAGTTCAAAGTGCCAGGCTCTAAGGGCTGGGTGAAAGACCCTCAACCTTGGGGTTCAGCTCTGCCTCCTGCTCCCACCCCACTGGAGCTAGAGGCTTTTGTTTACTCAGACAGCTTCTGGCTGCTGAGACTGACAAACCCAAGGTTGACAAGTAAAAAGACAGTCCCTTTGTTACCAAACCACATGGCAGGCCATTCATTTAAAGTTGAAAGTCCCAAGGTTGGCAGAGCATGGCAGGCTGCTGAACAATGACATGGCTACATGAAGTGTTCAAGTGTGTCATAAGCTATAGACCGTTCTCCAAAATTTCTTATATACAGGAAGCAAACCACATCCCTAAGGGAGCTATCAGCTACTCACAGTAGATTCCCCCATGGAGTTGATTACCAGTCTCATTATGGGGAATACTACATCCAGCTACCCAGCCACTCAACCTGGCCCAACCAAGTTGATACACAAAGTTAGCTACCACATTGATTAACTTATTTCACTCAGCATAATGTCTTCCAAATTTACCCATATTGTGAAGTTATTCATAGATTCTGCATTATTCTTTATTTTTGCATAATATTCCATTGTCTGAATGTACCATAGTTTGGTTATCCATTCATCTGTTGATAGGCACTTAGGTTGGTTCCATCTCTTTGCTATAGTGAGCTGTATTGCAATGAACATGAGTGTGCATATGCATATTTGTGTCCTGGATCTCCCCCCTCTGGGATATATTCCTAGTAGTGGAATTTCTGGATCAAATGGTATTTCTATTTTCACTTCTTGAAGGCAATGCCATACCATTTTCCACAGTGGCTGCACCATTTCATAGTCCCACCAGCAGTGTATGACAGTTCCAATTTCTCCACACCCTTGCAAGCATTCATTATTTCCCATATTGCTGAATTTTGCTGTTTTTGCTGAGGTGAGATGATTTCTCATTGTTGTTTTGATTTGCAGCTCTCAGGGTTGGCTATTCAAAGCCACCAACCATTCCACTGAATGTACTTCTGAAAAGTTTTACTGTCTCAGGAACCCAAAGGGGGTTGTTATGAGCAAGTCTCCACTCAATGGCAATGAGTTGTTTTTGTTTGTTGTTAATGATTAATGAGTGTGAGCATTCCCTCATGTGTTTGTTGGTGACCTATATATCTTCTTTAGTGAAGTGTCTATTCGGATCCTTTGCCCACTTTTGAATTGGATTGTTTATCTTTTTGTTTTTGAGGTGTTGAAGTTTTCTACAGATTTTAAAGGTAAGTCCCTTGTCAGATATATCACAGCCAAATATATTTTTTTTCCCCAATATGTAGGTTCTATTTTTATTCTCTCGAAGAAGACTTTCAATGAATGTAAGAATTTAATTTTTAAAAGGTCCCAATCATCTAGTTTCTCTTCCACTGTCTGTGCATTTTGGGTTATGCTTGAGTCTATTTATGCCATAAATTAGGACCACTAGGTTTGCTTTTATTTTATCTTTGATGGACTTGATGGTTTTGGGTTTTACATTTAAGTCTTTGATCCATCTTGAGTTCAGTTTTGTGTATGGTGTGAGGTATGGTTCATGTTTCATTTTTCTGCAAGTGGATATCCAATTTAGCCAGCACCATTTGTTAAAGAGGCTATTTCTCTCCTATTTAATGGATTTTGGCCCTTTGTCAAAGATAGCTGTCCAAAGATGGATGGGTCTATTTCTACCTTCTTAATTCTGTTCCACTTGTCAATTTGCCTATCATTGTACCAATATGAGTGTATGTATAAATTATTTTTCTATAGCTATTCCAAATGGTTTTAAATCCAAATTTTTCTGATCCCTCCAGTAGAGTCTGTCAATCTAAGACATCTATTTCATGAATTGTGATGAAATAAAGAAAAAATTAAAGGTAATAGTGATAAAATTCTAGGAACAATATGATGACACTGGAAACAACACAAAAACAATATTCTGATGACATTGGTTCCCTAGTATGGTCTCAGTCATAAGTCTGACCAATAGAGAGAAAGAGTGATAGTAAATTAAAGACCTAAGACTCAAGATATTTTGCTTCATTATCTAGGTGACAAAGGTGAATGATAAGCATAAAGGTAGTTTCCCCTGTCTGTGAAAAACACCATGTTACACAAACCGTGCCTTGAAGGCCAAGAGTGATGGCATACCAAATGACATCTTAGAGTCTTGAAGCTTTAGAATGCTTTTGGAAAGAAACAAACTTTTACTTGCCTTTGTAAAATTTCTCTAATAAGTGTATTATTATAGATATCAGAAAAGATGACATAGTGAAATAAATTGTTAAGAAAAGTCACTAATACAGAGTTACAATTTGGACATTTCAAAAGTAAATGTAGTAGACACTGATATAGTGCTGTGTTCTGAGTTTATGGATCACAATCAATCAACATTTCACTACTGCTAAGTTGCACACTAGATTTGTCAATGACTAAGAGCAGTACATTAATATCTCAATATCTCAATATTCTTTTTCCTATAATTATTCATAATCTTTCTAAGATATTTTAATTCTATGTTGTTTTCCCTGCAAAGATTCATATCTATTTACCTTCATTGCATATCCAATATGAAATACAGCATCTGTTTAAGACTCTGGAGTCAAACTTCTTCACTCCACAGAGACTTTAAATATCTTCGTCATGTCATATCTCAGGTCTCATGTTTGTGAAATGGAGATAACAAAACATTTTTTCACAGATGAAAAATGGAGCAAATGCATCTCACATTTCCTGGCATGTTTAAACACAAAATAGAAGTTATCTATTATTACTATGGGAGCTCTGGTAGCATAGTGCCTAAGGCACTTGACTGCTAACCAGAAGGCTGGCAGTTCAAACCCACCAGCCACTCCTTGGAAGGAAGGTTGGGCAATCCTACTTCCGTAGTGATACTGCCTCGGAAACCCAAGGAGGGATCACTATGAGTCGGGGCCGACTCGACGGCAAATAACAACAACAACAACAACATTATTACTATAGCTGTTCTTATTGTTGTTATAATTATGATATGAGAAAATCAACTATTAGCTCAAGGAAAGCCTTAATATTCTTGTTTCAGAGAAAATGTTCATATGAGACATGTGAAAAGCATTTTGACACCTACAAATAAGGTCAAAGTATTGGTGTGAGAACTATGCTGTCTCTTATTAACTGCCTTAATTGATGAACCCACTAACTGTATAGTTCAGTGACAGTGTTCAAAATGATTATGTGAAAAGACTCAGTGAGCTATAGAATACCTGGCTCACAGACTATGACAAAGCCCTAATTTTAATGACTTTGAGCTATGTTTGGCAGCACTCCTTCAATTATGCATATGCACATTCTCATTCCTCTGAAGAGTAACATGCATTGACATTCTCTATCTTATTATTATTATATTCTGGACAGAGATCAACTATTGACCATGAGCCATCAAATGATGCATTTCAGATTCAGCCTTTCACAGAAGGTGTGTTGAAATGGCTAAGATTGCTTTGCTATTCTGAGACTTGAAAATATATGACACGAGAGTTACTTGTAGTGAATGTAAGCAACTCTGCAGTACATGTTTTAAATAGAGCATCATGGAAGAAGGGCTCCATCTTATTGTACTTCTCATATGTCACTGCAGGGGCAAAAAAGCCCGTGGCAGTGTATAATGGATGAAAATAAATAATAATACTAATAATAAGAAATGAAACAAAAAAAGAAAAAGACCTGTGGGCTGATATGATGAAACATTTATTTCTTTGTGGGAAAGCAGCCAAAGTGATTTACACTTCAATATGCCATGATAAATTCAAAGAGAATAGAAAGAAGTGCCTATGTAATTCTTCATGGAGAGATCTTTGAAAGAGGGCACTGCAAGAGAATATTTTGACTGAGACACTTAATGGCAATTCAAACAAACCAATTATGAATTAAAGTACTAAAAATGCATGTGATTTCAATTCTGATGCAACACCTGAATTTTTATTTCTAGATGCAATATTTGGCGACTCATCACAGTGTGACTGAGACAATATAACTTTATCATGTAAGTGATTTTGTGCCAACAATGTGAAAATGGAATTTCAAAGACTGCTTATGTGCAAAATGGAATGTGTTAAAGACATTGCTTAGACTCTCTTTGCTCCTTAACATTTACAAACAAATCACATGAACACTAATGTTTTCTCTTTTTTGCAAAAATATTATTAGTCTCACAAAAGTAAACATTTTAATATTAACTTCATACACATAAAGGGAGCTCTGGTGGCACAATGGTTAATGTATTTTGCTTCTAACCAAAAAGTCTGTGGTTCAAATCCATCTCCTGCTCCTCTGAAGAAAGATGAGGCTATCTGCTTCTGTAAAGCTTGACAGCCTTGGAAACCCTATGGAGCAGTTCATCCCTGTCCTATAGGACCCTGCTGTTGTTGTTGTTATGTGCCATGAAGTTGACCCTGACTCATAGAAACTCCTCTTTGGGTTTCTGAGGTGGTATCACTACGGAAGTAGATTGCCCAGCCTTCCTTCCAAGGTGTGGTTGGTGGGTTTGAACCATCAGCCTTCTGGTTAGCCTTAGGCACTATACTACCAGTGCTCCTTATAGAACCCTAGGAGTTGGAATTGACTCAGTGATGGTGAGATTGGTTTTTGGTACATACCCATAATGCATTATGTTCAAGTTCAGCTCTCTTTAGGAAGAAGTTCCAGGAATAGTGTGGTATAAATCTAGAGCAATAACAAAAGTGGAAGTTCTTGGAAGTTTGTATTTTAAATGTTCTAATATATATATATATTTTTACTTATAACTTATTTTCATATAAATATATGTAAATTTACTATATGTAAATTAATATTTTAATTTTATTAATTGTATATCAGAAAAATATAAAGTACCTGTGTACATGTATGTGTGTGTATGTGTGTGTGTGGTGCTTTGATTCTGGCTAAGTGTCACATGCTGTTTTATTATAACAGCTAGAGTGACAGCAGACCACTAACTCATTCTAAATTTATTTCTTAAGCTTCATTTATAAACAATTCTTTACCTTATTCTAGTTTTTATCTTCACTTCTTATGTCCTCATCAGATACTAGTAGTTTTCTACTTCTTCCTGAGTTACAGAAATTAAAACATCCAAATCAAAGTGAAGTCATATCAATTTTTATCTCTATCTTAACAGTGGCTAAGACAAAATAAATAGGTTTTCCAAAAATATAATAAAAACATAAGAGTTTTGAAATTGACTGAGAATACCAGCTTAGGTATATTTTTATCAATGATTTAAAAATAGCTCTGGTAGCATAGTGGCTAAAGCACTTGACTGCTAACCAGAAGGCTGGCGGTTCTAACCCACCAGCCACTCCTCAGAAGGAAGGTTGGGCAATCCTACTTCCATAGTGATACTGCCTCAGAAACCCAAGGAGGGGTCGCTATGAGTTTGGGCCGACTCAACGGCACATAAAAACAACAACAACAACAAACTTAAAGCACATTTGTGTTATGAAGTCATTTCAATTATAGAATTATTTTGAAACAAAGACCTGTAACTAACAAAGTCCTATTTTATAGGAGGAAAATATTGTTATCCCTCTAATAAGGCTAATTTTTAAAAAATGTTTTCATTAATGACCATTTATTTTAAAGACACTGGAAATTTTATAGTATTTAATTGTTTAAGTGTTGTATTAATTGCTTAATATGCTTTCAAAAATTATATTTCAAAAACCATACAATTTTAGAGAGGATTTAAATTCATCTTCTCATGATAAATTATTAGCATTTTAGTACACTTATATCTCTGCATATCTCTAATAGTTTCATTTGGCTATCACAACAAATTACTACAAACTAGGCTAGGTGTCATGAAACTTATACTTTCATAGTTCTGGAGGCTAGAATCCAAAATTAAGGTCTCAGCAGGGCCACACTCTTCTTGGACATTCTTGAAGAGGGTCCCTCCTTGCTTCTTCTTATCTTCTGATGTTTGCAGCAGTCCTTGACAGTCTTTGTCTTGTAGATGTATCACTTCAGTCTCTGCCTCTGTCATCACAATACATTCTGCTTGGGTATCACTGTGCCCAAATTTCCTTTTTCATATAAGGAAATTAGTCATTAGGTTAGAGCCCATTCTAATCTTACATGACCTCATCTAACTTCATTACATCTGCAGAGACCCTATTTTGAAATAAACTCACATCTACAGGTATTGGGTGTTAGGACTTGAACATATAATTTGAGGCACATAATTCAACATAGTGTAATACTCAGTATAACAGTAAACACACATTCACATTCATAATTTTATAGAGAAAAATCTAGCTACATGGTGATTGTTACTAGTAAAATGATAAACAAAATTATATAGCTTTGGGAAATTTGAAATTTGACAATTTTTTAAATAATTCAATAAAACATGAAGACACAGAAAGTCATGAATATTTTAATACACAGAATTTGATTGTTATTTTTTCTGGTTACCTAGTGCCCCTCTGACCAGAATATTACCACCAATGGGATAGCCTTAACAAATAGGAGTTTATTCTTACAAGCTGGAGGCTTTGAGTCCAAGTTCAAAGTACCAGGCTCTAGGGGCTGGGTGAAAGCCCTTCAACTTTGGGTCCAGCTCTGCCTCCTGCTCCCAGCCCACTGGAGCTAGAGGTGTTTCTTCACTCAGACAGCTGTTGGCTGCTGAGGCTGACAAGCCCAAAATTAACAAGTAAAAAGGCACAGTCCCGACGTTACCAAACCACATGGCAGGTCATTTACTTAAGTCTATTGTAAGTTCCAAGGTTGACAAAGCATGGCAGGCGGCTGAGTAATGACATGGCTACATGCAGGGTCCAAACATGCCATAAACTAGAGACCATTCCCCAAGGCTTCTGGTTATATACAGGAAGCAGATCGTGTTCCCTACGTGAGCTACTCAGCTGCTCCCAGTAGATTCCACCATAGAGTTCATTATCAGTCCCATTATGGGGAATACTACATCCAGCTGCCCAGCAACCCAACCAGGCCCAACCAAGTTGACACACAAACTGTACTACCACATTATTAATAGTTGCTTGAATAATTACCAATAATTCAAACAAGTAAGCTTGCATTTAGATTTCCCCTGGGCCCTTAAAGTTGTGCAGCTATCCTAGCCTCATTGACAAAAAGAAAAAAAAGTCTCACCAACAAAATTCCAAATGTTTTCTTCTAGTATGGAAAGAGTTATAAGTTTACCAAGGTATTTGGAGACGTATTAATGATACCCCCCCAAAAAAAAACAAACCACATCCACTGCCAGCAAGTCGATTCCAACTTATAGACACCCTACATGACAGAGTAGAACTGTTCTGCAGTCTTTCCAAATCTATAATTTTTATAGAATCAGACTTCCAACTATTTTTCCTACATAGTAACTTACTTTTTGGTTAGAAGTAGAATACTTTAATCACTGCATCACCAGGTGTCCCTGAATTAGTAATAGATGTATAAAAAATCTAAGGAAATAATAAAAACAAGGCATAATTTATTCTACAGAAAAATCAAAATGCAATAACAAAGAAAGATAAAACTCACTCAATGCATTACTATGAATTTTGCTTGTATCATCATAATGCAAACATTAGATATGACAACCAAACATAGTGTTATAACTAAAATGGAAGTATTTTTACCACAGTAGTGGGAGGGTAGGAGTTCTGGTAGCATAGTGCCTAGGGCACTTGACTGCTAACCAGAAGACTGGCAGTTCAAACCCACCAGTCACTCCTCAAGAAAGGTTAGGCAATCTACTTCCATAGTGATATCACCTCGGAAACACAAGGAGGGGTCACTATGAATCAGGGCTGACTCGAGGGCACATAACAACAACAACAGGGGGAGGGTAAATATCTGTGTGTGTGTGTGTGTGTGTGTGTATAAAGGTAAAGCAGACCTACATCCTCACTTGCAAATAACAAGTTAGTAAAAAACAATAAATACATAAACTGCAAAATTAATTGAGAAATCATATTAGAAACAAGCTAATTAAAAATAAGTGTAAATTCTTGAAAAAATTAATTGAAAGTATAAAAATCAACTATTTTAACACAATACACACTTATAGATAATAATATAGGAAACCAAACCAATTAGGCTCTGATATGTTAAAAAAAAAAAAAAAGAAAACCTGCTGTTGAGTCGATTCTGATTTTCTGATTCATGGAGATTTCATGTTACAGAATAGAGCTGCATAAGGTTTTCTTGACTGAAATCTGAA
>NW_006921702.1:9269289-9275720 GCF_000298275.1 Orycteropus afer afer | reverse complement strand
TTTTCCCCATTGCCATTAACTTAATTTTGACTCATAGTGACCATATATGACAGTGTAGAACTGCCCCCATTGGGTTCCCTCATGTTGTTGTTGTTGTTATGTGCCGTCAAGTCAGCCCTGACTCATAGTGACCCCTCCTTGGGTTTCCGAGGCAATATCACTACAGAAGTAGGATTGCCCAACCTTACTTCCGAGGAGTGGCTGGTGGGTTTGAACCGCCAGCCTTCTGGTTAGCAGTCAAGTGCCGGGTTCGCTCATAGGCCTTGCCTTGTAGAAGTAGACAGACAAATCTTTTATGGTATACCAGCTGGTGAGTTCCATTCACTGATCCTTTGGTTTGCAGCCCACACTTAACCACTGTGCCTCCAGGACTGCTTAAGCAATATGTTTATATGGACCATTAAAACAAAATAAGGGGTTTGTACCTACTTTACTTCTCCACTTGTCTCTGTGACATCATAATTTTTCACTGATGTTAGATTAACCACAGTACAGGTTTTTGTCACAGCAATCTTGTCTATTTTCTGTCCTGATGGAGTGCCAAAATTCCCTCCATGTTTGTTTAAAGCTGTGGAAGAGCTCTTAAGTGCAGAGAGTTCCACTCAGTCCCATCACTGTATTTTTAGCAAAAACAACTTTCCTCTCAGGATTGCTTAAAATAATCTGAAATACATGGAGTCTAGATATCTGTTACTTTCAGGATATAAATATATGAAGATCCATGACAATTTTTACTAATTGTGAAAGCTGGGAACACAAAAAAAAAACTTTTTTTTTTTTTTTTCCTCTCTAATGTTACCAGAGGTGGGAAAAAAAGGGAGGATAAAAATGCTAACTAGAGAGTAAACTGATCAAGGAAAAGGAAGACATTGGGAGGAGAATAAGAGTTAAAGGAAACAGAATAAATACTATTACACATATAATCCTCCAAAAACAACAACAATAATAATCTAAAGTGAATATGTAGATAAACATGCATGCTGAAAAAGTGTGAGAAAAAGCATGGGACTACATGCAAGAACATATATAGGAGTAACAGAATATTTCTATATATGTATTTATGTATCTACAAATATATCCATGAATATAGTAGAGCATAGAGGGAAAAAATATGAAAATATATATAATTAAATACAGATCTCTGAAATTATATTTTTAATTAAATATATACTTCTGAGGTGAAAATAGGAGGGGTTAGAATAGATACTTCAGGTTGTGTCTGTTATTACAAAGGTTTCATCAGAACCACTCAGTAGAATAAAAACATTCCTACAAAAGAACATTGTGTTTTCCTAAACTAGAAGTCATTCATTGGTTAAGCAAATAATAAACCAGTAATCCCTCCATTTGTCTTTCAGATTTTTTTGTACTGTGGTGGCTTGCATGTTGCTGTGAGTCTGAAGGTTATTCCAGTGGCATTTCAAATACCAGCGGGGCCATCTATGATGAGCAGGTTTCAGTGGAGCTTCCAGACAAAGACAGACTGGGAAGAAGGACAGGGCCATTCACTTTTAAAGAAAATGGTCACTAAAAACCTTATGAACAGCACTGAAAGAAACTCTAATAGTGCCTGAAGATGAGATCCTCAAGTTGGCAGGCACTTAAAATGTGACAGGGGAAGAGCTGTGCTTTGGTTACTTTGTGCTGCTCTAACAGAAGATACCACAAACTAGATGGCTTGGACAAACAGGAGTTTATTCTCTTACAGTTTGGGAGGCTAGAAGTCTGAGTTCAAAGTGCCAAGCTCTAGGAGCTGGGTGAAAGCCCTTCAACTTTGGGCTTCATCTCTGCCTCTTCTTCTTGGCCCAGCGAAACTGGAGGCCTTTGTCAGTGGGACAGCTGCTGAGCCTGACAAACCCAAGGTGGACAAGTGAAAAGGCACCGTCATGATGTTACCAAATCACATGTCAGACCATTAATTCAAGTCTATTAGCAATCCCAAAATCAGCAGACAACATGGCAGACTGCTGAATAACAACATGGCTGCATGCAGTATGTATGCCAAAAACTAGAGAAAAAGCATGCCAAAAACTAGAGACCATCCTCAAAGTTGCTTCTTATAGATGGGAAGCAGATCACCTCTCTAATGCAGCTACTCAGTTGCTCCAGTATATTTCACCATGGAGTTAATTACCATTCTCATCATGGGGAATAACTATATCCAGCTGCCCAGTCACTCAAACCAGGCCCAGCCAAGTGGACACATAACTTTAACTACCACAAGCTGTCTCCCCAAAATAAAGTTGATCTTAATGACCTGGAAAAAGTAAAGCTTTTGAGAATTTCATTTGCTGTTAGAGCATGACTCAAAATGGGAAGAAACAACTGCAAACATTCATTATTAATCGGAACATGGAATGTATAAACTATGAATCTAGGAAAATCGGAAGTAGTCAAAAATGAAATGGAACAGATAAAGATCTATATCCCAGCCATTAGTGAGCTTAAATTGACTGGCATTGGCCATTTTGAATCAGAAAATCATATGATCTACTACTCTAGGAATTATAAATTAAAGGGAATGGTGTTGTGTTCATTGCCAAAAAGAATATCTCAAAATCTATCCTGAAGTACAATGCTGTCAGTGGTGGAATGATATCCATATACTTATAAGGAAAACCAGTTAATGCTACTATTCAAATTTAACATCAAGTACTAAAATCAAAGATGAAGAAATAGCAGATTTTTACCAACATCTTCTTCTGAAATGGACCAAACAAGCAATCAATATGTATTAATTATTGCTGAATATTGTAATATGAAAATTGTAAACAAAAAAGAATCATTGGTAGTTGTTAAATAGGTGTTGGTGATAGAAATAATGCCAGAGGTTGCATGAGAGAATTTTATAAAACCAGTGACTTATTCATTGCAAATATTTTTCTTTTTTTATAACATAAACAACAGCTATAGAAATGGACCTCACCAGATAGAATTAACAAAAATCAGATCAACTACATCTGTGGAAAGAGGTGATGGAGAGACTCAATATCATCAGTCAAAAAAAGGCCAGAAGTTGATTGTTCAACAGACCATCAATTGCACATATCCAAGTTCAAGCTGAAGCTAAAGAAAATTTAAAAAGCCCAAGAGAGCCAAAATGCAACCTTGATTATATGCCATTTGAATATAGAGACCATCTGAAGGATGGATTTGACACATTGAATGCCAATGACCAAAGACCAGACAAGTTGTGAAATCAGATCAAGAACATCATACATGAAGAAAGCAAATGGTCATTAAAAAGGCAGGAAAGAAAGAAAAGACCAAAATGGATGTCAGAAGAGGCTCTGAAACTTGCTCTAGATAAAGTAAATGAAACAAATTCTGAAATAAAATAACTGTACAGAAGATTTCCAAGGGCAGCTTGAGAAGACAGAGTAAAGTATAAAAAAGAAATGTCCAAAGACCTGAAGTTCAAAAACCAAAAGGGAAGAACATGCTTGGCATTTCTTAAACTGAAACAACTGAAGAAAAATTCAAGTCTCAAGTCACAATATTGAAGGATTCTATGGGCAAAATATTGAATGATGGAGAAATCATCGAAAGAAGATGAAAGGAATATACAGAGTCACTCTATCAAAAAAAAAAAATTGGTCAATGTGCAACTATTTCAGTAGGTGGCATATAATCAAGAACCAATGTTATTGAAGGAAGAAGTTCAAGCTACACTGAACAAATTCACAAAAAGCAACTCTCCGAGAATTGACAGAATACTCTTTGAGATGTTTCAACAAATGGATGCAGTACCGGATGTTGCTTACTCATTTACGCCAAGAAATTTGGAAGACAGTTACCTGGGCAATTGACTGGAAGAGATCAATATTTGTGCACATTTCAAAGAAAGGTGATCCAGAAGATTGTGGAAATTATCAAACAATATCATCAATATCATACACATGTAAAATCTTGCTGAAGATGATTCAAAAACAGTTGCAGATATATAATGACAGGGGACTTCCAGAATTCCAAGCTGGATTCAGAAGAGAACATGGGGTGAGAGATATCATTGCTCATGTCAGAAGCATCTTGGCTGAAATCAGATAATACCAGAAAGTGTTTTATTGACTATGCAAAGGCATTCAACTATGTGGATCATAACAAATATGAATATTATTGAGAAGAATGGAAATTCCAGAACACTTAATTGTGCTCCTGAAGAACCTGTGCATAGACAAGGCTGTCCTTCAAAGAGAACAAGGGGATTAAAATCATGGTTTAAAATCAATAAATGTCTGTGTTAGCATTGTATCTTTTCACCATACGTATTCAATCTGTATGCTGAGCAAATAAACCAAGAAGCTGGACTATGTGAAGAAGAATGCAGCATCAGGTTTGGAGAAAGAACAATTACCAACCTGCAATATGCAGATTACACAACTTTGTTTGCTGCAGGTGAAGACAACTTGAAGAATTTACAGATGAAGATCAAACACTACAGTTTTCAGTAAGGATTTCACCTCAATATATAGAAAACAAAAATCCTCACCACTGAACCAATAAGCAATATCCTGATAAAAGGAGAAAAGACTGAAGTTGTCAGGGATTTCATTTTACTTGGATCCACAGTCAACATACACAGAAGCAGCAGTCAGGAAATGAGAAGGACATTGCACTGGAAAAATCTGCTGCAAAGGACCTCTAAAGTGTTAAGAAACAAAAATGTCACTTTGAAGAATCAGGTGCACCTGACACAAGCCATAGTATTTTCAATCACCTTATATGCATGTGAAACCTGGATAATGAATGAGGAAGACAGAAGGAAATGTGATGCCTTTGAATTGTGGTGCTGGTGAAGAATACTGAAAATACCATAAACTGCCAGAAGAATGAACAAATCTGTCCTGGAAGAAGTGAAGCTGGAATGTTCCTTTGAAGCAAGAATGGCCAGACTTTGTCTTATCTACTTTGGACACATCAGAATGAACCAGTCCCTGGAGAAGGATGTCATACTTGGTAATGTAGAGGGTCAGAGAAGAAGGGGAAGACCTGCAGTGAGACGGATTGACACAGTAGCTGCAATGATGGTCTCAAGCATAGCAAGGTTTGGGAAGATGGTGAAGAACTGGGCAATGTTTTGTTTGTTGTACATAGGGTTGCTATGAGTCAGAGGTGACTTGACAGCATCTAACAACAACAGCAAAACCAGGAATCAATAAACAATTGCTATTGAGCTGATTCCAACTCATGGAGACCCCATGTGTTTCAGAGTAAAACTATGTTCCACAGGTTTTCAGTGGCTGTTTTGACAAAAGTAGATCACCAGGCATTTATTATTTATTCCAAGGTATCTCTGGATGGATTTGTACCTACAGCCTTTCAGTTAGCAGCTATGCTTACTATTTGTTTGCATAATCCACGCACTACAACAAAGTCCTGTTGTTGTTGTTGTTGTTGTTCTGTGCTGTCAAGTCGGCCCCTATTCATAGCGACCCCTCCTTGGGTTTCCGAGGTAGTATCACTACAAAAGTAGATTGCCCAATCTTTCTTCCGAGGAGTGGTTAGTGGGTTTGAACCACCAGCCTTCTCGTTATCAGTTAAGTGCCTTAGGCACTACTCTACCAGAGCTCCTGACAAAGTCCTAGGCACCTTATATTTATTGTCCAATTTTATAAATGCCCTAATTAAAGCAATTTTGAAGAAAATTAGTAATGAATGAGTATAAACTAGGTTTCTGAGAAGACATTTTCTAACTTTACTTCTCTATTGATCCTCAACACATTTCCCCTCTTTTAATTCCTTCCATCTATGAGGAAATACATTTTTCAATACTTTAACTCCTAAGTGTAGGTATGTTTGAGGCCAGACCTTGAAAGTTTTGTATTATGTATTGCTTCTAGGGCTGAGTTAGCCTCTTCTGCTTTCCATACTATGACCGGTCTGTCCTCTAAAAATGTATAACACTTTAAACTATTCATTTGAAGAAGACCTGCCAAGGACACTCATATGTTCTGAAGGTAATCATTAGTTTATTAAATGAATCAACACAGACCTAGATTTCAGGGGTGTGCATTGTCTAACAAGAGTAAGTGCCAGATATCATGGACAGATGAGGAAAAATGTATATTACTTTTTAATAAAAATATGAATTAGAAGAAAAGAGAAGTAAAATGTAAGGGATAGAAAAAGAACTTGGGAAATAAAAAAAAATGTGTATTAGAAATCACATAAGATAAAAAGAGGAAATGGTGAATAGTTACACAATACACTTGATTACCAAAGGACTCAGGTGGAATTTCAAACCTGAGAGGAGAAAGTCGTATTGAATATTCTAAGGGAGATTTGGAGCTGCCATGAGATAGAATGGTTTCATAGACTTTGTATAAGTATATATACAGTATTTCTATATCTAGCATAGTATATATGCTGTTGTAGTTAATTGCCTTTGAGTTGACTCTGACTAATGTTCTAACCCCTTATAGAATGTAAGA
>NW_006921702.1:9259809-9268650 GCF_000298275.1 Orycteropus afer afer | reverse complement strand
GAGAGTTTTGATCAGGAATAGGTGTCAGATTTTATCAAATGCCTTTTCTGCATCAATTGATATGATCATGTGGTTCTTCTCCTTTGTTTTATTTATATGGTGCATGATGTTGATTGTTTTTCTAATGTTGAACCATCTTTGCATAACTGCTTTGAACCCCACTTGGTCATAATGAATAATTTTCTTGATATGTTGTTGGAGTCTATTGCCTAGGATTTTGTTGAAGATTTTTGCAACTATATTCATGAGGGATATTGGTCTGTCGTTTTCCTTTTGAGTGATGTCTTTGCCTGGTTTTGGTATCAAGGTTATGCTTGCTTCAAAAAATGAATTAGGGAGGATTCCATCTTTTTCCTATGTTTTGGAATAGTTTGAGTGGGATTAGTGTCAGTTCTCTGAATGTTTAGTAGAATTCACCACTGAAACTCTCTGGGCCAGGACTTTTATTTGTTGGTAATTTCTTGATGACCTGTTCCATTTCTTCATTTGTGATGGACCTGTTCAACTTTTCCACATCAGTCTGTGTTAGTTTAGGTAAGTGGTGTGTTTCTAGAAATATGTCCATTTCTTTAGGAGTTTCAAATTTGTGGGAGTACAGTTCTTCATTGTACACTGATATTTTTCTTTTTATTTCAGTTGGTTCTGTTGTGATGCCACCCATTTAATTTCTTATTCATGTTATTTGTATTCTCTCTCTCTTTTCCTTTGTTAAATTTGACAGTGGTTTGTCAATTTTATTCATCTTTTCAAAAAACCAACTTCTAGTCTTGATTTTTTCTATTGACTTTCTATTTTCTGTTTCATTGATTTCTCCTCAAATCTTCATTATTTCCTTTCTTCTGATGACTGTAGCCTTTTCTTACAGCTCTTTTTCTAGTTGTTGGAGACGTTGGTTTAGAGTATTGATTTTGGCTCTTTTTCTTCTTTCTTCTTTTTTGATGTGTGCATTTATTGCTATAAATTGGCCTTTGATCACTGCTTTTGCTGTATTCCAAAGATTTTGGTATGTTGTGTTTTCATTCTTATTTGATTCAAGGAATTTTTGAATTTCAATTTTTATTTCTTCTCTTTCCCAGTCTTTCTTTAGGAGGGTGTTGTTCAGTTTCTATGCATTTACTCTTTTTCTGTTGATCTTCTTATTGTTGGTTTCTAATTTGATAGTATTATGATCTGAGAAGATGCTTTGCAGTATTTTGATGTTTTTAAATTTATTAAGGCTTGCTTTATGGCCTAACATATGGGCTATCATGGAAAATGTTCCATGTGCACTGAAAAAGAATGTATATTGTGCTGCTGTTGGGTGAAGTGCTCTGTAGATATCTCTAAGGCCAAGTTGGTGAAAGAGGTCACCTGCTCTTCTATCATCTTCATGATCATTATTATATTTGAATCCATTTTTGCAGCTACTGCATACTGCCTCCCAAACCAGGGGCTCATCTTGCAATACTATATCAGAAAATATCCTGTTCTGTTCAATAAAGTTTTCATTGGATAATTTTTGGAAATAGATATCCACTCCTTTCTTTCTGTCTCCTTTGGTCTAGAAACACCATGTAAACATTTCACCATGCAGAACTCGATTGGGATTTAAAATACCAGTGGCATAGCTTCAAGCATGTAAGCTACCACAATTTAAAAAACAGATAGACAATGGATACAATATATATGTATAATCTATATGCCAACATATACATAATATGGCATATATGAGCTCGTATGTGTATATATATATATATATATATATATATATATATTAGTATATAAGTTGATAAATTTTCAATGTTTATTTGTTTTGTTCCTTAGAGGAAGTAATGATTCCAATATATGCATAATTGTGATTATCTCATCCTCCCCACTCTGTCCCAAATTTTTCAAGTATGATCTTTATGGTAAACACACTTTCCCCAAGATGTACAAGATTATGTCATCTGATTATCCGACATAGAAAGGATCATTTAAATCCCAGTGACATCTACTTGTTCTCTGATTTATTTTCTTGAGTTTGCTATGGATGAGGGATAAATGATATATATAATATTCAAGATAAATAAATATTAATTGACCTATGTGAAATTCATTTCAACATATTTCATATAATGATTGATTGTTGTTGTTATGTGCCATGGAGTCGTTTCTGACTCGTAGCGACCTTATGCACAGCAGAATGAAACACCACACAGTCTCGCATCAGCTCCAGTATCCTTTCTATGCTTGAGCCCATTGCCACAACCACTGTGTCAATCTAACTCCTTGAGGGCCTTCATTTCTTTCTTTGGCCCTCCACATTACCAAGCATGACATGCATTCTCCAGGGAATGGTCCCTTCTGACAACATGACCAAAGTAGGTGAGATGAAGTAGGCCATTCTCCCTTCCAAGGAGCATTCCAGCTGCACTTCTTCCAGGACAGATTTGTTAGTTCTTTTAGAAGTCCATGGTACTTTCAGCATTCTTTGCCAGCTCCTCAACTCAAAAGCATCAACTTTCTGTCATTCTTCCTTATTCATTGTCCAGCTCTCACATGCATACGAAGTGATTAAAAATACAATGACTTGTGTCAGGACCAACTCATAGGAGACATCTTCACTCTTCAGCACTTGAAAGAAGTACTTTGCAGCCAATTAGCCCAATGCTGTATGTGGCCTGATGTCCTGACTGTTGCTTCCATTGGCATTGATTGTAGAACCAAGCAATGTGAAGTCTTTGACAACTTTAATCTTTTCTTTGTTTATCGTGATGCTGCTCATAGGTCCAGTTGTGAGGATTTTCATTTTCTTTATATTGAGATGTAATCCATACTGCAGACTGTATTTTTCAATCTTCATCAGTAAGTGCCTCAAGTCGTCCTCGCTTTCAGCAAGCAAAGTTGTGTCATCAGCAAATTGCAGGTTAATGATTCTTCCCCCAATCCTGGTGTCACCTTCCTCTTTATATAGTCCAACTTCTCAGATTATTTGCTCAGCACATAGATCGAGTAACTATGCTGAAAGGATACAACCCTGACACACTCCCTTCTTGATTTTAAACCATGCAGTGTCCCCTTGTCATGTTTGAACAACAGCCTTCTGGTCTATGAACAGGTACCTCATGAGTACTATTAAGTGTTCTGTAATTCCAGTTCTTATCAATGTCACTCATAGTTTATGATCCACACCATCCAATGCTTTTGCATAGTCAATAAAACATAAGTAAACATCTTTCTGGTATTCTTTGCTTTAAGCCAAGATCCACCTGACATCAGCAATGATAACCCTTGTTCTGTATCCTCTTCTGAATCCAGCTTGCATTTCTGGAAGTTCTCTGTCAATATATTGCTGCAAACCATTTTTTAATTGTCTTCAGTAAGATTTTACTTGCATGCAATATTAATGATACTGTTCTATAATTTCCACATTCTGTGGGATTACCTTCCTTTGGAATGGGTACAAATATGGATCTCTTCTAGTCAGCTAGTCAAGCAGCTATCTTCCAAATCTCTTGGCATAAGTGAGTGAGTGCCTCCAGACGGGCATCCGTTTGTTGAAACATCTCAATGAGTGTTCTGTCAATTCCCGGTGCCTTGTTATTCACTAATTCCTTCAGTGCAGCTTCAAAATCTTCCATGAATACCTTTGGTTCTTGATCATATGCCACCTCCTGAAATGGATGAAGATTGGCCAGTTCTTTTTGGTACAATGACTTTCTGTATTCCTTCCATGTTCTTTTGATGTTTCCTGAATCATTCAATATTTTGCTCATAGAATCTTTCAATAATACAACTCAAGCCTTACCTATTTTTTTCCTCAGTTCTTTCAGCTTGAGAAATGTTGAATGTGTTCTTCCTTTCTGTTTTTCTAATTCCAGGTCTTTGCACATTTTGTTATAGTAATTGGCTTTGCTTGTTCAAGCTGCTCTTTGAAATCTTCTGTTCAGCTTTTTTATTTTGTCATTTCTTCCTTTTTGTTTAACTATTCTCCACTCAAGGAAAATTTTCAGAGTCTCTTCTGACATCCATTTTGGTCTTTTCTTCCTTTCTGACCCTTTTTTAATGACCTCTCACTTTCTTCATGGATGATGTTTTTGATGTCATCTCATAATTCTTCTGCTTTTTGGTCATTAGTGTTCAATTCACCAAATCTATTCTTTACATGGTCTCTAAATTCAGAAGGGATATATTCAAGGTCATATATTGGTTCTCATGGAGTTGTTTTAATTGTCTTCACCTTCAACTTGAACTTACATATGAGCAGTTGATGGCCTGTTCCACAATTAACTCCTGGCCTTGTTTTGGCTAAAGATATTGAGCTTTTCCACCATCTCTTGCCACAGATGTAGTTGATCTGATTCCTGTGTACTCCATCTGGTGAAGTCCATATGTATAGCCACTGTTTGTGTTGTTGAAAATTGGTGTCTGCAATGAATAAGTCATTGGTTGGTCTTGCAAAACTCTATCATGCAATCTCCAGTGTTATTTCAGCCACTGAGGTCAAATTTCCCAACTACCAGAATTCTTCTTTGATTCCAACTTTTGCATTCTATTTACCAGTGGTAATCAACACATCCTGATTGCATGTTCAGTCAATTTCAGACTGCAGAAGTTGACAGAACTCTTTAACTTTTTATCTTTGGCTTTGGTGGTTGATGCATAAATTTGAATAATCATAGCATTAACTGATCTTCTTTGTAGGGATATGGATATTATCCTATCACTGACAGCATTGTACTTCAAGACAGATCTTAAAACACCCTTTGGGAAAATGAAGCCACATCATTCCTCTTCGAACTGTTATTCCCGGCAGAGTAGGTCATATGGTTGTCTGAATCAAAATGGCCACAGATGATCCATTTCAGCTCACTAATGCTTATAATATCAATCTTTATGTGTTCCATTCCTTTTTTTGACAACTTCCAATTTTCCTAGATTCATACTTCATACAATTCCATGTTCCAATTATTAATGGATGTTTGAGTTATTTCTCCTCAAATTGAGTCATGCCACATCAGGAAATGAAGGTCTTAGAATCTTTTCTTTATCCTTATCATTAAGTTTGGTTCTACTCTGATGATGCAGCTCTTTCCCACTAGTATTTTGAGTGCCTCCCGACCTGAGGGGTTTGTCTTTCTGCAGTGTGTCAGACAATGTATCAGGGCTATTCATAAAGTTGCCCAGGAATATATCAGACAGTGCTTCTCTGCTATTCATAATGTTTTCCTTGGCCAATTGTTTGAGAAGTGGATGGCCTCTTCCTTCTTCCTAGTCTGTCTCAGTCTGTAAGCTGCATTGAAACCTGTGCACCATGTGCAACCTTGCTGGCTTTAGAGACACTGGTGTCACAGGTTCAAGACTAACAGCAACACACAAGCCACCACAGCAAAACAAACTGACACAAGGTTGTCTCCCTTAGCTATTCGAAACTTCTCCCCCCTCCACTTACCTGGATCCTGCTGCTCTGTCATTCCTGGCTCCACCCCCTTTCCTGCCTCTTGGGTGTGGGGACTGTCTGCCACCTCTTACCTGGGTTCCCATGGCTCTGTCTCATCCTCAGCTGTTGCCCCACTTCCTGTGTCTGGGTGTCAGCCAATGATTGATTAATAATACATAAATATCTAATATCATAAAATGAACATTACACTTACTATGTTAAACCAAATACTATTTAGAGTTTTTGATTCTTAAAGGATTCTTGAGGAATCTGTACCTTGACCAGGAGGCTCTCATTTGAACAGAACAAGGGGACACTACATGGTTTCAAATCAAGAAGGGAGTGCGTCAGGGCTGTATCCTTACTCCACACTTATACAATCTATATGCTGAGCAAATAATCAGAGAAGCTGGACTATATGAAGAAATACATGGTATCAGGATTGGAGGAAGAATCATTAACAACCTGAGATATGCAGACGATACAACTTTGCTTGCTGAAAGTGAGGATGACTTAAGGCACCTACTGATGAAGGTTGAAGAATACAGTCTGCAGTATGGATTACATCTCAACATAAAGAAAACAAAAATCCTCACAACTGGACCAATGAGCAGTATCACAATAAATGGAGAGAAGATTGAGGTTGTCAAAGAATTCACGTTGCTTGGTTCTACAATCAATGCCAATGGAAGCAGCAGTCAGGACATTAGACGATGTGTAGCATTGGGAAAGTCAACTGCGAAGGAACTGTATCAAGTGCTGAGGAGCAAGGATATCTCCTTGAGGACTAAGGTGCGCCTGACACAAGCCATGATATTTCCAATCACCTTGTATGCATGTGAGAGCTGGACAATGAATAAGGAAGACCGAAGAAGAGTTGATGCTTTTGAGTTGTGGTGCTGGCGAAGAATGCTGAAAGTACCGTGGACTGCTAAAAGAACTAACAGATCTGTTCTGGAGGAAGTGCAGCCAGAATGCTCCTTGGAAGCAAGAATGGCCAGACTTCGTCTCACCTATTTTGGTCATGTAAGAAGGGACCACTCCCTGGAGAAGGATGTCATGCTTGGTAGGGTGGAGGGTCGACGAAAGAGGGGGAGGCCTTCAACAAGATGGATTGACATGGTGGCTGCATTGATGGTCTCAAGTATAGCAGGGATTGTGGGGCTGGTGCGGGATCGGGCAGTGTTTCGTTCTGCTGTACATGGGGTCACTATGAGTCAGAACTGACTCGACGGCACTTAACAACAACAACAAAAGGACCCACACTTAGCAGGAACATTTCTATATCCTGTTTTAAGGCAATGTGGCAGTAACGCATAGATTTTGACAATAAATGTCACTAAAATCTTAACTACTTTGCTATTTTTCTGGTGATTAGTCCCTTTAATTGAAAGAAAAGTATTATGTTATGAATGTGAAAGTGTACTTACCTAGGTTTGCATTCAGTCAGAGTTCCCCACCTAAGTTATGCATATCCCTAAAGATGGAAAGGCAACAAACTCTGGGAAATATCTATTTCCTTATGACAGAAGAAGTGTCATTCCTGAAATATCCTTTAGTATAAATTAATGAAAATATTCCAGCTTTCAATGATATAATAAGTAAGAGAATATAAAATCATCAGGGTTTATATGTAAAATGGATCTTTAAAGAAAATCTAGATATTGACTGTGCACTTCCATCTGAACTCAGGGTGTGCATTCTCTTCTACCCTGAAAGTAGTCTAAAATTATAATACTGCCAAAATCTCCAAGCTCATTGTCATTGAATATATTTCTAATCATAATGATGCTGTAAAAAGACAGAGTAGAATTGTCACTTAGCGTTTCTAAGATTATAAATCTTTATGGAAGCAGACTGCCATATCTTTCTTTCATGGAACATTTAGTAGGCATGAACCACCAATCTTTTGGTTAACAGTCAAATATTTTAACCACTGCACCACTAGGCTCCTAATTTATGATACCATAAGTGAAAAATAAATTAGGTAATTATTAAGTAATTTATATATACTTGATAACATGAAACAGAGAATTATCATAAAATAACATAAAATTAAAGAAATAAGCAATTGAATTGATAAGAGAATTAGAAAATAAATCCAGAAGTTTGACCATCCTGATGTTGTTGTTGTTGTTGTTTGCCGTCGAGTCGGACCCAACTCATAGCGACCCCTTCTTGAGTTGCCCAGGCAGTATCACTACAGAAGTAGATTGGCCCATCCATCTTCTTTCCAAGGAGTGGCTGGTGGGTATGAACTGCCAGCCTTCTGGTTAGCAGTCAAGTGCCTTAGCCTCTATGCTAACAGAGCTCCCATCCTGATAATAAGATCTTCAAAAAAGAGAAAAAAAGAAGATGCAGAGGTGGAAAGGCAAAGCAATAATTTAAGAACATTTATTAGAACTAAGAATAAGAGTAAAAGGAGCCACCATGTACCCAGTACAAAGAAGGACATAGACATTGAGGACACACAGTCAAATATTCATTTTGTATAATTTTAACTGGACTAATAAACAAAATCATGATAAATAGAGAAAAGGTTGTACTTGTCAAGGATTTCATTTTACTTGGATCAACAATCAACTTCATGGAAGCAGCAGTCAAGAAATCAAATGATGCACTGCACTGTGAAAATCTGGTGCAAAAGACTTCTATAAATGTTGAAGAGCAAGGTTGTCACTTTGAGGACTAAAGTATACCTGACCCAAACCATGATATTTTCAACAGCCTCATAGTAGCATAGTGGCTAAGGCACTTGAATGCTAACCAGAAGGCTGACGGTTCAAACCCACCAGCCACTCCTCGGAAGGGAGATGGGGCAATCCACTTCCTTAGTGATACTGCCTCAGAAACACAAGGAGGGGTCACTGTGAGTTGGGTCTGACTCGACAGCACATAACAACAACAACAGCACATGCATATGAGAGCTGGACAATGAATAAAGAAAAATGCAGAAGAATCAATGCATTTGAATTGTGGTGTTGGCAAAGAATATTAAATGTGTCATAGACTGCTAAAAGAATGAACAAATTTGTATTAGAAGAAGCCAGAATGCTCCTTAGAGGCAAGGATCATGAGTGTTGTCCTACATACTTTGGTCATGTTGTCAGAAGGAATCAGTCCCTGGAGAAGGATATCATGCTTGGTAAAGTAGAAAATCAGTAAAAAAGTAGAAGATCCTCAATGACTTGAATTGACACAGTGGCTGAAACAATGAGCTCAAGCATGGCAATGACTGTGAGGATGCCATAGGACCAGGAAGTGTTTCGTTCTATAGTACATGAAGTAACAATGAGTTGGAATTGGCTTGGACGCAGACATGAGTCTTAAGGCTGAGCCTCTGGTGTTTAAAACCCAGCAAGATGCACCTGGTGCACAGGTAACAGCCCAGCTTATAGACTGAGACAGACTAGGAAGAAGGAAGAGGCTGTCCACTTCTC
>NW_006921702.1:9256304-9257519 GCF_000298275.1 Orycteropus afer afer | reverse complement strand
GGATTGGGCAGTGTTTCATTCTGCTGTGCATGGGGTCTCTATGAGTCGGAAATGACTACACGGCACTTAACAACAACAACAACATAAAAACAATGAGGAAAGAAATCCTGAGGCAATGTAGGATTATAATTTTAAACATTATATATTAGCTATAAATTATTGTACAATAGAAGAAAATTGAAGCCATTCCCTCAATATTCTGAAAGACAATTATTCCTTATGTAATTTTATATCCAATGAAATTATAAATACAGTATCAGTGTACAGAATGGGCTTTTTATTCCTAAGTAAAGTATTTCACACACATTTTCTTTGAGGAAACATCTATAGGTTCTAAGCCATTAAACTTAGGAGCAAATAAAGAAATACGACAACAAGGAATTCTGGAAAGTAGAGATCCTCCACATTTGAAGGTTGTAAAGGTAATCTCAGAAAGATAACTGTGCAAAAAATATAAACCACAATTGTGTCATTGTTAGCTGCCTTCAAGTCAGTGCTTATTGACAGCAAGCCTGTGGGAAACAGGGAAAACTGCTCAGTTCTGCACCATCCTCAATATTGTTACGATGTTTGAAGCCAATGTTGCAGCCACTGTGTCATAAGTGAAGATTAAAAGAGGTAAAAAGAGGCCTCAAGAGGAGAATGTGTCCAGTCAGTTTTTAGTTGTTGCTTTTTTTTTTTTTTAAATCCCCCTCACGTTTTGGTCTGATCAATTTTCAAAAGGTAAAGCTTCCCTTATCTGGGAAGAAAATACAGGGATTGGGTGAAGGATATTACCATGAATTTTCTAGAGATCTCATTGCATTTTTGTTATTTTCATTGTTTTCCCCCTATTTTTCAAGTCAGCTTTGTCTGGAATCTAATCTAAGAAGTTTAATAAATGAAATAAGGACATGAAGGGGTTAGTGGAGTGAAATACAGTAAAATAATTGAACTGAAAAATTCTTAGGTGAAGTTATTAGAAGTAAACTGGAAAGATAGGAGGTGTTCAGGGGCTTGAAAAGGAAATTTTCACAACAAAGTCATGTTGTGGAGTCAATTCTGATTCATAGAGACCCTTCCTTTGGTTTTGGAAGTGGTATCTCTATTAGAATTTTGTTGTTGTTGTTGTTGTTACGTGCCATTGAGTCGGCCCCGACTCATAGCGACCCCTCCTTGGGTTTCCGAGGCAGTATCACTACGGAAGTAGGATTGCCCAACCTTCCTTCCGAGGAG